>NC_090888.1:8252023-8282023 GCF_036669925.1 Montipora capricornis | reverse complement strand
AATACAAGTATTAATTTCTCAAAAACAGCACTTTTTTTTTTTTCATTTTACAAACGTGTTTCGAGGGACTTCCGTCATTCTCATTGAAATCACAAGTAACAGTATCCCTTGAGTTTGTCTTTTATCCTGGTATAAAAGTGAGTTTTGTTTTTAGCAATTTGGGACTCCCCTCCCTCCAGAACTTATTATATTAGTCACCAGGAGTACCGAGTTCAGTGCCATTTTGAATTGGACACTTTGCGAGGACAACGCTTTCTGGCCGCCATTTTTAATTAGCAGCTTAACTTACAAGTTCTACGGAGTCAGGTAGCTTCGCGTTGCTACCTGGAGATGCTTCATTGGATTCATGGTTTAGAGAAAGTCATGTTCCACGAGCCTGGCGTGTTTATTTAGCGACTGGATTCAATTGTCGCGAAAACAATTGTGCTTGTTTTGGGTCGATCGGAGTCCCTAAGCTGGCTTCCGTCTCCTACCTTGTCACTATACTATGGAGGAAGG
Organism: Montipora capricornis; assembly: GCF_036669925.1. NCBI lineage: Eukaryota > Metazoa > Cnidaria > Anthozoa > Scleractinia > Acroporidae > Montipora > Montipora capricornis. Next base: position 8,281,525 of record NC_090888.1, on the reverse strand, counting down.
TGAACGGGGACCATTTTTCCCGAAACTTCGTGTACATATTAAAGACAACAACAGCTCACCACATGGTTGATTTTTATCTCCATTTTCTTGCAAATTTCTAGACCTAAACTTTGCCTCATATGTTCTCTATATTTACCTATGTGGCACACACAGTGAGCCTGGGTTACCTGAGGTCGAAACGGCGCTTAATTTAAGGGGAGAAAACGAAAATTTATCAACAAATGCTGACGTTCCTCATAAGACCTAAAATTTGGCCATTTCACGTTGTTGTTTTGCATACAACGGCAAAGAAATGGACAAAAGAGAAAAACGCACGTACAGGGCGTGAAAAACTATTGTTTTTGCCCACTAAATATGCAAATTTCTGACTGTCTCGCGGACGTTCTCGTTGCCGTCGCCGTTGTCGTTCCCCAGTCAGCTCGACTTTGAACGCTTTCCATTTGACCATAGTTGATAGAGGAGAATGGTTATGAAACCCAACAAATTTCTTTGTTGTAGGTTTTTGTTCTATCTTTTGGCTTTGACCGTGCACAAAACACAATGGTTGTTCACTCCGTACTGAGGAACTAACCAGTAGAAACGTGTTGGTTACGTAATTCATGCATAGTGTATGAGCTCAAAACAAAATATTGTGCACGGTCGTGGACTTTCCTACCTAAATCTTGGCATCTTTGTTTGCTCCTTTGATGTTTGCCGAGCTTCCAAACCATTCCCCTCTATTAACTATGATTTGACAGAACTTACCGGCAAGACCAGACATTTGGAAGGAATAACTCTACAACGCCTTCAAACTAACACACTTCGATGATGATATGTACTCCTCTGGCAGAATATGAGGGATTATCATGCAAGTGTTCCTTCAAATTGTTGCATTTTCTTTGCAAACTGGCGGTCTTGCCAGCCAGTTCTGACAAAAGGAAAGCACCCTTAATTTCAAACGGCGTGTTGCTGTTTTTCTGAACTTAACTCACAAATTACTTAAATCTATCGTGGATTATTTTGCAACTTGATATCAATTCCAATTAGCCGCGACTGAATGAATTTCTCACTCTTGAAACCACTGGCGTGCTTTACTCGTGCCCCTTTCGGGCCAAATTATCTTTAGTTCCGTTTAAAACAAGCATCAGAGACGTTACGTCGTCTATTAAGTGCAGATCAGAGAAGCACTTAACAGAAGACTTTAACGTCCTCAGACACGTTTTCCCAATGAACCGTTTTGATACCAGACGCTAAAGTCGTCTCCAACTCAGAAGACTTTAACATCTCGGTTGTCAGGCGGCCATTGCGTTCCTGGCAATCTGATTGGCTCATTAATTCTCTGTTATCAGTTTATATACCGCGCTAGGTGTATTGCCAGGATGAAACATCCGTGGCTCGAAGATGCAAACGTTCAGAGCTCACTGATTAAGATTTAATGGAGCGGCATGAGATTGGTACATTAAATCCAAATCGATAACGCGCTTCGTTAGCTGTTTTATCGGTCTCGTGGAATAATTGTTAACTGGCATTCACCGTTTGACCAGGGCGTAGAAGTTCTGCTTATAATTATTGAACAGAGCAGAGTATGAAATTCATGCATTCAGTCAGTTTTCCTGTTGTAAGTATTCGATTCCTGGGGGAAAATTTACAAAATGATTGCCAGACTACCGCAGAAACTCAAACAGGGTCTAATGGAATCTGACACTTCTTGTGTTTTTCCACCATCATTTCAGGCTAATGTAACTTAATTGTTATAATTTCCTTTCATTATACTGTAACATGTCTTTGTAACACTTCGAGTCGAGGCGAGTGCTATCATGCAAAAATGCCGTGTGTTAATTCTTTATTTTCCGGGCGTTTTCGAACAAACTTTTTGCTTATCATAACATTTCTGCTTATTTTTTGCCTTAGTTCTTAAATGTGTGTATCTGTTGTTGTTGTTGTTGTTGTTGTTGTTGTTTTTAGTCGCTACAATATACAGCACGATTCTTTTTCCTCTTTTAACCAATCATATTATTGTCTTGTGGTGTTGTCTTTATCATAGCCGTCGCGTTTCTTAAACTCTTCCTTTGAGATTTTATTACTAAATTTATAAATACTGCATGTGACGTTTCAACTTCATTGTAGGCGCATAGCCTGGTTCTCTTGCACTTGTGCGATAAGCACAAGCATAAACGTAAGAAAAATCGTCACGGTGAGGGAACGGGCGTAATAAAATAAGCATAACACAAAGCACGACAATTCGCACGCCATCTTGAATCTTACTGGATCTTCTCCGACGTCACTACACTTGCGTATGCCAAATTCTCCTCGGCTTGTTTCACCGTGTGAACGTCGCAAAACTCGTGATTGAACTTACACTTGTGCGATAAGCACAAGTGGGGACCGGGCTTATGTTTTGAGTGAATGCTTACATTAAAGTCAACCGCGCTGTATAGACAGGATGTTTGTACATATCACTTATAAGTCACCGCTTTGACCATATCAAAAGCCCTCGACAAAATGCACGTTTTAAAAAACGCCATAGTTAGGTGTTTATATGCTTTCGACTATTATATCCGTGGTTACGTAGTACAAAAAATTCTAGAAGACACCGAAGATCCAGCAACACCATTGATATTTGGCGAATGACGACGAGCAATTTAAATCGAAGAACGAAATACGCAGTGTCCGCCGCTTGGGTCACAAACCAGAGTTCTTCGGGCCGATTTACACAGTGCGATTTTGGTGCATGCGGCAAGCTTATATAGCTTACGATAGGCCTATACGACATGACTTACGATTGTCGCAGCGTTTTAAAACATGTGGTGAGGTGCAAGCTGTTGTTGATGGAAAATCAAGTCTTTGGTTAGAGGACTTAGCTTTTCACTTTGGCTACGCAGATTTCCCTTTCGTAAACGGTCGTTGCCATTTATAACGGTTGACTACACACTTCACTTCAAAGAAAATTAAAGGAACAAACTAAAAAAAAACATTAACAAAATTTAAGACAAAAAAGGAAAAAAAAAACATTTATAAAAGAAAAACTGGAGGAAAAAAAGAGCCCGAAAAATTCAAGCCTCGAACTCGGGTTCTTAGCCCGCACCCTAAACAGAACCCGAACCCGAACCCTAACCCATATTACCAGCCAGACACTACTCCCAGTAACCGCAACCTTTTGAGTCCTTAGACCTACTGAGTGTAGATTCAGAGCTAAAAAATGGAATCGACCGTTTCAAATGGCAACGACCGTTCTGAGAAATGGAAACGACCGTTTACGAAAGGGAAACAAGCTTCGGCTACTCGGAACCTCCGTCTGTGTTAGGTCGCGGGATCAAAACTCAGGCCGGACCAACACTCAGGGACTTTAAATAACTGAGGAGAAAGCACTGCCTTTGTAAAATGACATCTGAAAATGGTACTACACTTTATACTATTCTCGGATAAGGATAATAAACGTTAATTAACCGTAGGCCCTGTCTTACAACCCCTCAATGTTCAGAACGCTGTGGGACGTAAGAACCCACGTACCATTCGCAAAGAGTGCGGGCGGGTGTTGCGGTCTGTCCTAGCTATGAGGTATATCATGCTCAGAGATAATAGCTACACCAAGCTCCTCTAAAATCCAAGATATGATGACGATAAGGATGAAGCCCAATCGGCAAAAGACGGAAAGATTCTACCTAATACCTGATTCTACCGACATTTCAGTGGGTTAATTCTTGCATGTCTACAGCGAAACCCTTGGCTTCGATATTAACGGCTTTGATAAAATATATAATAAGTGTTCACTATAATATTACATCAACTTTAGCCCAAGTAGTCTCCAGCAATCAAGCAATCGATCTCCACGAGGTAGTGTTCATTTGCTGTAAGCTTGTTACGGAGGAAAACCTCCATTCGCAAGATGAAATTAAAATGCGTCTTTTCTTCTCGATTGGACTGTTTTCGGCGTTCTCTAAAGAAGCACCGGGCAGGAAAAACAATCTCTTAAACTTGACTCAGCAGAAAAGTAAATTGCAGCTCATATTTAATGTCTAGACGCTAGTTTTACTTTGCGTGAGACTTCCCAGACCGCACCAACAAAAACCCTTCACAAAATTAAAGGTTCTGTCCTGAGGAAACAGACATGACTTTCAGGTTCGATATACTGCCATCTTAAAAGGCCAAGCACTTGTAAGTTTTAAATATAGTGTCTGGAAATAAGTAAACGACTCGACAAATAGAATTTTAAAAGCACTCTGACAGTCTGAAAGAGTTTGAAAATTGCAAAGTACGCGCAAAATATATTGTTCCTTCTTTCGCACTAAGTTTTTGTTTAGTGATATTTTGGTTGGAATAACGCAGAAGTTTCATGAAGTCGTGGTTGTTGAGCTTTGTTTTTTTCCGGTTGTGTTGATCAGCTAAGGATCATTTCGTGGGAAAACCACGCCTTTAGTCCCTAGCGATTGGTTTTGATCATTCAAAGCATTTATGCTTTGCTTGGCTGATTATTTACTCTTTCCTTGGGAGTACCGTAGACACTGTGCTAAGGTGGGACTAGGGCTCTGGCTCAATTCTGAGAGCAACCTGTTCACACCAATGTGGTCTCAAACTTTGGTTTCTAGTCGCATGTCAGGGGATTGAGTTTTTACAGTCAGATATATCATTATCATGTTTCATATCCTCTACGGTTTTATAATTAACACACAAAATGACCACTTCCAAGTTGGCTTGAAATCTAAATTATATTAGTAGAGTACTCCACCGGCGGCATCGCAAAACTAGTCTTGTGTTCCATTTCATTTCTTCATTTCAGTCTTTATTGATTTACGCTATAAACAATGATTTACACAAACAAAATAAATTGCGAAACAAAGAAATATATGGTAAATGGAATTAAATTTAAAAAAGGATTTAATTTCGTTGGCAGCAGCAAATTAAAAGCTTTCTAGTTCTCCACCACCATTATAGTAAATTAAATGGCAACTAATATAAAAACAGCTAGAAGTAAATTAAACTAAAATAGCTCTAGGAAGGCATAAAGGCTTAGATATGCTATAAGTAATAACACTAAAGGGTATAAGCAGAAATGAAGTTTGATTTTTGAGAAGAAAACATTTGTATTGTAAAACTCAAATTTGAATTTTAATGGAATATTCCCAATTCTTTGATCCAAGAAAATTAATTCAAATCTGGGCAAGAGTAAATCTTTCAGGCTCACTCTTCGTCATTGTTTAATTTACGTTTGGAATTGTACTGGACGGAAGAACGAAAGTTGTCACCTAAATTGACTCACGTGTTTGTATTGTTGTTGTTGTTTTCGTTTTTAAATTTGTTTGTTTTCTTCACTAATTTACTTTTGAGTATAGTTAGTTTGCTTAGTTTGAATGTTTTCGTTGATTATATAGATCGCATTATCCTTGTTCGCTTTAAGAGCATACCGCCCTGCGAGTATCTAGGCTCTCAACTGATCTGTTTTGATCACGTCTTTAACGAAAATGACTTTCCGATGAATCGAATATCGGCGATCTACGCTTCTGGGTGATTCGAGATTTTTTTTTAAGTAGGGCATACTTATGACACACAACTTCCCGAAGCAAGACCATGCGTTTCTAAGGCGAATGTTGATGACTTTCATATTGGCGCAAAAGTCAAGTTTTTACCAGCGGTTGCATAAGGTCGAAGTTAAACTGACTTGCTCTGAGAAAAGTTTTTGATAGTTTCAACTTTTCAAAAACAGAATTATCGACTGCAGAAAACAAACACTTGAAAATCAACTGATGTTTCCCTATAATGGTATCGGCGAGGCGTAAAATAAGAGCACACCGTGGCTTATTTTGATGTACAGCTCTAGATCTCTAGATTTTTTGGAGAGTTGTCTGCAGTCAACTTCGCTGGCAAAGATAGAATCCTTGAATCCTAGAGTCGAAGTGAATTCCAGTTGATTACATAATTTCGGAATTTGTTATCTTGGACTGAGATTGGAAACAACGGCGAAAGTTCTTGATATGCTAAGTGTTATCTCCTGTATATTCAGAGCTTTTGAATATCGCGCTCGGTTTTGCCGCCGTCTTAAAAAACAATCAAAAGAACGCCGAAAACGTCCTAATTGAAACGCTAGCGGCGCCTTTTCTAGAACTCAGTGGATCTGAAAGTTTCGTTGAAAGAGAACAAAGTGGAATAGCGCAATACAAGCAAATATAAACTTGATGATCTTGCGCGATTCCTTTTTTTTTAGCGTGGTGCCAAGATTTTGAAAATAGGGCATAAGGCGGCAAGAGCTTGTACAAAAATATCGTGACAAGTGGTGTAATGACCTTGGCTCAAAGCATGAAATTCATATTATCCGGTTAGAAAAATATGTTTGGAGATTAAGTATTCGTCAAATATACAAACGTTTCTGCCAACGCGGGTTCCAGAAAAGTTGCGGCGACATTTGAAAAACGGTTCAGAATACAACAGATGTTATTCTTATTCAAATAAGTGGCAGGGAGTCATGCATTTATAAGCCCTCAAAATTAACTGAAAACATTCAATAATTGGGTTGTTCGGTGTGGGCGAAGGGGCGAAGGGGCGAAAGGCGGTCCTTTTCGTCATACTTTTATTCGTCCTCACATATCCGGTAATTTCCAAAACAGAGATTTTATTCTCCGTTTTTTCCTCCCGCCCACAAGAATACGGCGCTTTATCGATCTGTCACCGAAAACGAAGGTTTTTTGAAATGCGCTCCAGATTGCAGACTTTTAAAAACCGAAGTCTATCGTATTCGTGTGGACGGGTGAATACGATAACATCAGAAGCAATCTCGACCCCAGAGCTCTTCCCTTGACTGAAGGAAAGAGTAGCTCTGGGGAACCCTGAAACAAAGTGTCTTCTCATTGTTTTTCTTGAAGAACAATAAAAAGCGACTCTAATTGGTGAATTCATGTTAGCGCGAAGAGTGAGCAGGCGCCGTAAGGTTCAAATAACCAATTTTTGGCTATAAGAACCCTACGGCGCATATTCTCCTACATAGAGTTTCCCAGAGCTTTGGGTCGATCCGGGGTTCTGGTGACGAGAATGTATCAGAAGCTCGTGATACCATAGAGAGCGCACGCGCACGCATGCTTTATATGTGGAGGTCAGCGTTTTCGAATTGTTTTCGCGTATTCGTGTGGACGGGCAAATACGATTCGCAAACACTAGGTGTGGACGTAGAATTCATTTACAGAGAAAAAAACCCCGTTTTCGCAAATATCCGGATGCGTGTGGACAGTGCTTAAGAAACAACACCCGTCCAGCTATAACAACGACAACACCATAAAACAATAATATCATTGGTTAAAAGGGGAAAAATAAGGGAAAAAATAATCGTTGTACACGTGCAGCACGCATTTTAGCACGCACCAAATTTGAGGCTTTGACTGGACGACAACGCGAGCATACATATGTTAACGTTTCATTTACTATTCTTACTCTGAAATTGCTCGTATCCAACTTGTTTTCAGGGTTACCATACGTCGCTTAATTTGTGCGAAGTGAACCAATCACGACCCCAGAGCTCTTCACTAGACCGAGGGAGAAAAGAGTTCAGGAGCACCCTGAAACAAAGAGTCTTCTCATTCGTTTTCATGAAGAAAAATCGAAAGCGTCACTAATTGGCACATTCATGTTAGCGCCGGCGAGGAGTGAGCAGGCGCCGTAAGGTTCAAATAACCAATTTTTAGCTTTAAGAACCCTACGGCGCGTTTTTTCCTGGATAGAGTTTTCCAGAGCCTTGGGTCCGATGATCCGAGGCTCTGGTGACGAGAATGCGAAGTGAACGAGTTGACTGATACATCGTCAAAGACATAATTACTGGGTTGCCTATGGCAAACCAGTCGAGGTCTGCGTTTTGTTTGTTTGTTTTATTTTTTTTATTTTTTTTTGTTTTGTTTGTTTTTTTTTTCCGTGTCGGTAAAAGTCTTGCCTGTCACTCCCCTGGTAAGTGGTGTCTTTGTGCATAGAGCCTTCTGCGTGTATTTTCTTAGGATCGAGAGGGTAGTGGAACTGCGTAGATTTCTCTGGTGGACACAGTAGAATCATTAACTTAGCCTGCAATGGCGTCGAAAGTCATGTAACGCGAATGGCGTTTTAGTGGATCCTTAAACAAAATATACCCTTATGGAGCTCAATAATGGAAAGTCAGTCGGATAAACTGGGCAGGAATCTCAAAAGCGACGAGTACTGGACTTCGACAACAATCTATCGCCCGTCGAGACGAAAAGGATTCTGTGGTATTTTCTGCCTTTGTGAATTATAATATCATGTTGTGTATTGAATTTTCGAGCTTAAGGTTGAAATGTGATATGGGAGAAGTTTTTTAGTATTGCTCTGTAAGCAGGAAGGGTTCACAGGCCTGTTGGAAGCGTGCTTGAGTTTCAACAAAATGAGCCCCAAAATCAGTGAAAACTTGTGACGCAGATGAATAATAAAGTAGCTGCTATTTATAACGTCGAACGCGTCTTGGAAAGTAAATTTTGACTTTGCATAAACAAGAGTTGGGCGATTGTGATATTTTTTTTGACTTCGCTCATTTCATTGTCAAACTTTATAACACTTGACAGAAAAAGAAACTTACGAAAACCCGGTATCTTGCCATCATTTGACACAGATGCTTCACTGTTTGGCGAGTAAACATGCCGCGGTAACTGAACGGGGCCCGCTGAATTCCGGCCATGTCACTTTCGATTTTGCAATTTACTTGAACGTAGCAAAAATCTCCCAAAATGTTTGTCGCCCTGATCGTAACTTTTTATATTCTATATTCACGGTTCAAGATTAATGTTGTTTTCATGTCGTAAATATTTCATTCTCGATCGACCGTCCGGGAAACTTCCTTCTGCTCTTTCTAAAAATTGTTTATCAATAGTTATTTGCTTTTTCATCAATATTTGTTTTGCATAAAGCTAGCTAACAAAATCTGTACCTTGCTGAGTTCGCATTTGTTAGCGTTAATAGTATTTTCGGTCAGATGCTTCTGTTTTTTATGAAGGGTTCATTGTTTTGGTCTCCCATTCTAACACTAACCCCGCGGAACAGGGCTTGACTTCAGTGACGTTTAGTGTTACAAAGCTGTCAGATGCTCAGCGAGCACACTTGTGGTGCAAAGGAGTTGTGAGGGAACTTGAAAATTATCAACATGTCAGCCCAGAAGCCAATGTTTCTCGCTTCTCTTTTATTTGTTATTCTTCAGACTGGAATGCTGTATTTCAACACCACACAATTCAGTGCCTTCTGATTTTCTGTAGCACGTACCACAGGCAACCCAGTGTATGCTTCACGGAAGCATCTCGTTATGATAGCGCAAAGTTATATTTTGAGGTGACGTTTTCTCGACGTCGCCGCGTAGATCTAAAGGTCCATACAGTCTCTAACAACGCGTTGAATGAAGATCAAGAACTCAAATGATCTGCTTCCTCAAGGTCCGTCGCTGACGAAGAAAGGTTTTGTTTGTTCATGAACGCAAGAGCGAAAGCATGATAAGTAAAAGAACAGACCATAATAAAATTTCGTGACAAAATTGAATTAGTTCGCAATATATAATTCCTAAATCTCGTGGCGTTTAGCGCCAAATCTGTATAGCCAATATTTTACATTTGCCGCATCAAGTCAACACAGGAAGACAAACATCCAGCACTGATTCAGGTGTGTCAAGGGTAAGGTCAAACCTCCAAACAAATGCAACATGAATGACATCCCACCAAAAAGAGAAAACCTTTTTTAGACAGTTCATAATAACTTAGGTTGAAAAAATTCGAGCTAGGTTGAAAAAAGCAACCTAGGTTAAAATTAAAAGTAACCTATAGACTTAATTCATTGATCCAAAACATTACACCATCGCTGTCTTATGTTTTCATAGCAACTTCCGTATGGAACTTTCTAAATATTTATGCATCCGTCATTGGCCAATCAGAAACGCGATATTTTTTAAATACATAATCATGATAAATCTTTTTTCGAGCGTTTTACGTGACCTTTCAGTTCTCGAATTCTTGCGCCTATTATTATACTTAACCACAGTCGTTGGGGTAATTTAATTTTTAAGTTTTTTTCTAACGTTGTTACGAGCTGAGTGGAAAGCATGGCCTACGGAGGGAACGGTCAAAATATCACTTGCAACGAAATTAAGAAGAACTTCATCATCAATGAGCCTTATCTTACGATAGGTGCGTATCCTTCTAAAGTCGTCATAGTCTCTGATGTTGTGTATGGTTTTGTTCAAGCTGATTCTCAAAGTAGAAGATATGTTCACCGAAATTCATACGAAAAACACGCAGAAGGGTATCTTATTCAACATATCCGTGATGACATAAAGGAACCTAAGGATAATGGCAAAGAGGTGACACAAATTGATATTCATCTTTTTTAAAACTACTCGCCTTGTGACGATTATAAAAATGGTGACAACGGTGAAATGCGTGGCTGTGCAAGTGACATAATCGAGTTCAAACAGAAACTTAAAGAATCAGGAAAGATAGTTAATATAACAATAAAGTTTGCTAGCTTGTGTAGATGGGTTGGAAAGTTTGTATACGGTCCCTTTCTGATAACATGGCTGGATTGCGGAAGCTACGCGATAATGGAGTGAAAGTGAAACTGCTCCAGGGAAACAAAGATTGGAATAAGTTTTTCCATCATAAACTTGTTGGCCTGAATGATGACCAAAAACAAGAGTTATTAGACAGAGCTGGCTCAGACAAGAGAAAAGATAGGGAAGAAAAAGACATGGAACTCTGGGAGGAACATGTCTTAGAAACACCTAATGTTGTTGGAGACTTAGGGAAGGCATTGAAAAATCTGAGTGTGAAAGATAATTAAGAATACGGCTGTGATACGTTCGGAAACAAAACGAAGGAAACACTGATGAACTTGACTCTTTTCTGGAAAATCCTTTGGAGCTCAAGACGGAATGGTATTTGTTAAAAACAACATGTGACCGGGAATGAGAAAACACAGACTAACGATTTTTCGTTTAAAGGCAAAAACCGTTTTGTTTTAGTTTCAAACCATTTAAACACTTAATTAATGCTAAGTGTATAAATGATTTTGCTTTCCGTTTTTTCTGAACTTAGTTTCTGTTTAACGCTTTTGAAAAATCATTTTGAAAGTTTGAAAAATCGTTTTTTAAAGAACTGCCAGCGTTTAATGCTTCCGAGAAAGCGTTGAAACAGTTAAAGCTTTGCAAAATATTTTGTGTTTTTCCAAAATTGCATTTTCCGCAAGAAATGGGCACATTATCGGTAAATTCAAACAGGATTCCGGGAAAAAAAAGCCTTTTTCTTTAATTCTCTTAAAATCGAGGCATCAGAGTCGTAATAGTTAGCGAAATAAACGCAATGAGTTTTTGAGAGCAACAAGTTTATTGCAAAAAACTTGCGGATACAGGAATTGTTGCTACAAGTAAACTCAAAAATATGGTGTCCTTTGCGGACTGTTAAGTTTGCTGGAATTTTATAAACAAAAAGGATGCCATTTTCACGGCCCTTACAAAAAAGTTCAGTATATATACATTTGTCGGATGGAGAGACATATAAACACCTAAATCTTCAATTTCATTTGAAATGTTCATTAATACCCAGTAAAACCAATGATTCAGAGGCACGTGTGCCACTGTTACAACAAAAACAGAGTAAAAGATATTACACCACTTAATACACTATCTGGACATTGCATTTCAAAATTACAAATAATTTCTGCAGCATGGGTCAACAGAGGCCGCAGAATTTCTGCAGCATGGGTCAACAGAGGCCGCAGAATTTCTGCTGCATGGGTCAACAGAGGCCGCAGAATTTCTGCAGCATGGATCAACAGAGGCCGCAGAATTTCTGCGGCAGTGGTCAACAGAGGCTGCAGAAATTCTGCGGCCTCTGTTGATCCAAGCTGTACTCAAATCCTAATGGTCATAGTATTTTCTGGCATATAAAAATATGCACTGAAATTTTCAAGATTCTAAGGTCAAACTTACAAGGCTGTGAACAACAGAAATATATATGAAATGTACATTGCTTCGTGACGGGAAACCAACCAGGTGCAAGGTACATAAACTGAAAGCCAATTAATAGCAATAATCCTTGTGATTGACTATGTTCTTGTGCTTTGACCTTGCATGTGATTGTCCACAACATAGCATAATTTCTTAACAAGTGTTAATGTTCATGGTTTTTCAGTTAGACAATACTAACTTTTGACCCTAGCAAGTGAAAAGTCAATTTAAACCTTGTATTGTTGAATATCATCAAATGATGTAATGGGATCATCAAATGAATACAAACAAATACTTAAAACCAAAAATCCAAGTGAACAACGCAGCAAAAATTTCATTGAAGGCTCCAGCAGGGTAACTTCACAGTGTTTCATATCATCAATCAACCATGTTGAGCTCCTAATGGTGGTTATTTATCATTGTCAAACTATATGATAATTTATACATAGTACTTAACACCCATAATGCACATTTTCACCAATGGAAATTTTTAAGAAAACGTTTAAAGTTCAAGTGTGGCTGTAAATCTCTACAGCCCAATTGCCAAAGAGTTTTATGATATTCTTTTTCGGAAATGGCAGGAGTAGATTAAACTTTTTTTTTACGAAGGTTTAAGAAGGTTTAACCTACTCCTGTCTTTCCAAAAAAAATATCAAACTCTTTGGCAATTGGGCTGTAGAGATACACAGCCACACTTGAACTTTAAACGTTTTCTGTCAACACTGTGGAATCACCCATCCTTAAATGTCAGAAGAAATGAGGGAAGAAATCTTCGAATGCAATGTTGAACGTAAACATTGTGACGCACTAGTGCTTAACCACACTGCACTTCGGCCTTCCTTCAAGACCGCCACCATTGCATAACAAGTGCTGCTGCCAGCATCTATAACTGTGTCCCCTTCCCTTGAGAGATGCTTGACAAGCCAGGCATAGGCTCCAACAGGCAACTGTTCTTCATTGTTACACTGTGCAGGAACATGCTCCACAAATATTAGATTTCCATCATTTTCAATAGAAAAATGTCTGGAGGTCATCTGTTTGGACACTGACCAGTGTCCAACCACAAAGGTGTTCAGGGACTCCTTCAAACATGGCCCTAAAAATGCATGAGAATATAAGAGTTAGGACATGTCAATTATAGAGTTTATTTATTTCAACATTAGCTGCTGTTATTACGAAATAATCCAACAAATAGCATGTGTACAATATCATCTATGTTATACATGCATGCTATAGTGATGGTGTTTAAATCGAAGCTGTAGCACTGCTGGGCATGATCTTGCAGTTACATTTCCCAAAGAATAAACCACATGTATCTGGGATCCAAAGTCACCACAACAATATTATGTTAACTATATGCTCTTTCTGTGTTTTCCCAACATTGGTCGTGGTTCAATTGTCAGTAAGTCACAAAGACAGGCTTCTTTGGCATGTTGCCATCCAAGGGAGAGTATTGAGCACTGCGCATAAATGCAAAACCTTAATAAATTGTGTTTTTTACTTTGTCAGTTTTCTATTTTACCATAAATAATTTATGTTGAACTTCACACATAACATTTTATAATAATATTATGTTCAAGACCTGGGCAGTTTAATCATGCAGCCAAACAATACTTACTTAGTTACTAGGTTACCTAATGAGAATATCTGAACACTCAATTCATCACCTTGACTCAGACACTTTGAGGCTTATTTTGTACATAAAAATGTCCCGTTTGTGCATATGTAGCACCCTCTTCCATCATCTTGTCTTTCAGGTTTCTTACATCATCAACCACTGTAAATAGCGTTGATAATGTAAATTGGCCACCGTACAGAGATTCTAAAAGCTGATGTTTCGAGCGTTAGCCCTTCGTCAGAGCGAAGGGCTAACGCTCGAAACGTCAGCTTTTAGAATCTCTGTACGGTGGCAAATTTACATTATCAACTCCGTTGATAAAACCAAATTTTTGTATACTACTTCCCCACCGACGCAGCACCACAGTTTCTTTAGAAACTACCCCTTCATTCACTGTAAATAGCACTATGTTAAAGGATGTCAACTTTGTAAAGTTGATGCGAGAAATTAGACCAATGACATCTGAGGCATTCTGTGAATGACAAAAGATTTATTTAATAAAAATAAGCACAACCAGGCTAGCAACTACCCTGCAGCACACAATCATACCACATGAACATCTGCATTCCCACACACTCACAAACACACAATAATTATTATTGTATACTCATAAGGCCAACACTTGTAACAGAGAAAGCATAATGGTATTACAGACAGATCACCAGGAATTTCAAAAAGACAGAAACATAAATTTCAATAATTATTTATTGAAGTGATGAGATAGTTTATTCATCTTTAGCAGGAATTGAACTTGCCACCAGAGATGGTGACTGAATTCTAACCAGCACGTTGATAACTGGTCTCAGTCAGGCGCACATGTACCTTGCAATGTTCACCAGCTTGTCCTATTGCCAAAAAGGCTCCTTGAAAGTGAGGCAGCTTTGCAACAGACATCTGCTCAACATCAAACAGTGTTTTACTTGACATGATAAGACCCAGCGCACCCAACTCCCTGTTTACAAGGTCCGTCACTTCAACAGCATCTCCATCCTTCTTTCGTTTTAATCGTTCCAAGAATTTCTGGAACTCATGGGTCAGTTCAAAGCCTTTTCCCTGGAGAATGGAAAAGAAAGTTTAAATCAATAGATAGCCTTTCAAATACAAGAATACAACCTGTGAGTGAATGGGTCTCATAGCTAGATACACTCTACAAATATTCCCTCCATAATTTAGTGTAAAATGTTTGCTGTTTATCATCATCACATTACTGTGCTACTGTAAAAAGGACATTATAGTGTATGAGATATTTACTGTTACACAAGGTTTTGGAAAGGAGAGCATATGGTTTACATGTATATAACTAGGCAATTCTTTCAGCACAGACTGGAGATCCTTGGTTGACTGTTGAACTAATACAGAATAATAATTCCTGCTCTCTGATCACTCACTGTAAACTGTGATTGGCTTCCAGGAGATACAGCACTGCCAAATTCAGTTTCAACATCCTCCCAGCTATTCAATTTAAAGACGTCCACAATGGCCTCTTGGATGGGCCTCATACACTTGATTTCTGTTGCAGCACTTTTAAGCTCCTCCAGGCTCATCTCACATTTTGCTACCTGGAAGCACAAAAAAACTCCCGTCAGACCTTGCAAGACTGAAAGCTGATAATTACTTGTAACTGTTACAGCTTACGTTAAACTCTATGATACAGTCAATCCCAAACGGGACGATTAAAAGTACATACATGTAGAGAAAAACTGACAGAAAACTGATGAAATAAGTAAAATCCGATCCGAATAAATCAAAATTCATGGGTAAGTTAATATGGGTGTTGCAAATAACACCACACCATTCAGGCCACATTGTGTTTCCTGTGTTCTTTCAGTCTGCTATAATCAATAGCCATACGGGTTTTCCACTCATATTTTATCTATTACTTTAACAAAAGCTCAATGACAACAGTCCGGCAGCGAGAAAACACACAGAATGACTTGACTTATGACACTAAGCTGTAAACTACAAGGCCCCCCCTGGTTTGGCTCCGGCCCTACTGGATTATTAGCAAACACTTATCAGGAAGTAATAATGACAATGATGATGATGATGATGATGATGATGATGATGATGATAATGATAATAACAATAATATGAAATGAACTGCAACCTTACCTTCTCTAACAAGAAATTTTGATCATGATTTGAAAGGCCACAAAGAGGCTTCAACTGCCACTGCTTCAGTATTGGTTTTCCTTTGTTGACTATGTCAGTGGCCTTAGGCTTTTGCCCCTTCAGCTGAACATTTTCAAACATAGCATTTAGTGTCTTAAAATGTTTCCATCCATCTGCAGACAGCTGTGCCATGGCAAAAACTTCACTTAGGATTCGTTTCTACACATCAGAAAGGAAATGAAAAATAAATTAATTAATTAATCATTCTTAAGACCTTCTGTGTCAGAGAGCATAGCCAGTAATGATTTGAATAGAAAAACATCATGAGGTTTCTTTGATGCTTTGTGTTTTTTTTTCCTTTTTCTTTCTTGAATGTCATGTAAAATCTGTCATCAATATGCCAATAGTCTGCACTGTGTTTTAAGTCTCAACTCTTATTTTTTTGCAAAAATAGTACATGTAATTGGATTGTACTACTAAAAAATAATGGTAATGCTGCTTGGTAAGTGTAATGATGACCCCTCACCTTCTTGTGGAGGAGACTTGCACACATGTCTCTCCATGAATCACTTGGCTGTGGTGGTTCACCAGTGCAATCTTGAATTTAGGCAAAATTTAGGTGTAAAATTTCCACCTGGTAACAAATACACAATTACATTATTGCCTTTAAACCTTTTTATCAGTTTTGTGTTGCTTGATGTTCTTTCACTGATTGGCAGTTTGTTGGGGATTTACACATTCAAAAAACAAGAAACTTACCGGGCTCAATCTGTTAGAGTGTAGTAAATGTATTTTGGCTTTTGCATCGGAGAGTCACAAGTACAAGTTATTATTATAAATAAATCATTCTCACCTCATCCCGGTATGTGAGGTGGTGACGAAAAGCGCCAGTGTTGTTGTGCATTGCACCAAGCCAGAGTGCTTCTTGATCAGACAGGCCAATGTAAATTCTGGCAACACGCCCTTGGAAGCTTTGGTTGTCTGGGTACATTTCATTGAGCTGTTTGGTGGCAAGCATTACATGGGTACCACCAAGGACTTCATATTCATGCTGCTCCACCTTGTCTACGTTAAACTCTTCTTTATTCTTGATACCCTTTACTAGCACAAACAGAGCTTCATAATTTCCTGAGGGAAGCTCCTCCATACTCTTTATCAAGTCCTTCAAGAATCTGTCATAGACTGTTCTTATTTGCCTCTCTTTTGGTGGCATTACCAAGCATTTGACTGGGATAAAATAGGTTTTCTCTGTACAAGAAAGACATTTGAGAAGATTAGAGTCTATGGTTTTGGATAGGTTAGGCACATGATAGTTTAGGTATTGTAGTTGTGTTTACTGTCTTATAAATTAATCTCTTTCAATTTGGCTTCCGACTTGCATTAGCTTTCGTAGTTATTAAGGAAGCCATTACTCTATTTAATATTTCCTTTCCTTCATTGTAGTTTTTTTTTTAATGAAAATGGTAATAAAGTTGTTGTTGTTATTTCCTCACTTATTTTAGTCAATTTCAAATGTTCTTACTTAAGTTATTCATCCTTATAATTTGTAAAATAATGCGGTATATCTAATGAGATTTTATTCTATGTCCAGTTATAAACTGCCACATTCAACAGTTTCAAACTGACACATTCGTGTTTACATATAATTTGCACTTACTATCAAACTGGCATTCATTGCAACGTTCCATTATTCCCTTCACACAGCTGGACTCTTCTACCACCTTTTGTTTTTTTCTGGGCTGCACAGATGCGTAAAGTGGAGTCAGTTTTCGTTTTTCTGGTGCTTTGTTCCGATCCTCCACAGTATTCTCTGTTGTGGCCACTTGCTTAAGTCCTTCCAACTTACTGCAGATGTGGTTGGCAAGGCTATCTGCATCTCTGCTTGAACCTATATTCAAGCATCACAATCAAATGGATTAAAGTGACGTGGATTCAGTGTGGCATAATGGTAGCTTCCACTTTGGGTGGGAATGAACTCCATCTAACAAAAAAAGAGCAATTAAAACATTAAATAAGTAATTATAGTCTGAAATAATCAGTCTGTTGTTTTCTTTCAATATTGGAAGGCCATTTGCAAAATGAATTACTAATCAAAATATTAGATGTGTAATGGCAAAGGAATGCGTTTTTCAGGCTTCAGTACTTATACAAGTATACAAGGAGGGAGGGTATAGCCCAGGTTTACAAGCAAAATTTTACAGGTAGGATTACCCTATCAGCCCCGACAACTCTAAATGACCTTGGTAAGAGCACTGGCGGCTATAAACCAGAAAAAAGGTTGTCCCAAGTAGCCGAGTTATCCCTAGCAAAGTGTTCACAAGGCAGGTAGGATTATTTTGGTGCTAGGGTAACCCCAGCGCTGAGATAGGGTTACCCTAGCACCAGGGTAACCCTATCTGCCTTGTAAACACATTGCTCAAATAAAGAAGAAATGTGTGAGTGCTGAGAACGCATGTTTTATGAGTCAAATGAGTCAATGAGTCAATGAGTCATGAGTCATGAGTCATGAGTCAATAGACTCACAGTCAATATAGCAATTATTTGTTGATTAAGCCTAAGCCCTCGTTTCAGTGATTAGGCCTAAGCACTCTCTGAAATTTTATCTATAATTTTATGTTTTAATAAAATAACTAACTCGTAGACTCATTGACTCACTGACTCATGACTCATTGACTCATAAATACTTAACACTCGTGAGTGCTAGTAAGAGTAATCCTCCCTTCTTGTAAACAGGGCCTTTCGTCCTGATATCAATGCTACAATAGTTCATTGCTCCTGTGAGTTTCAAAGAAATGTTGCTTACATGTATGTTGAGTAAGTACGAAAATAATAATAAGGTAACAATAATATTCGAGCGTTAATCGATAAGCAAAAATATTCAGATTATTTCATAAAGAAAAAATACAATGTATTAAATGCAGCAATTGGACTTCTCGCAGTTTCTGACGCCATATTGGTTAGAGGGCAAACGCAACTTAACAACAGCTAGATGCACTTAAAAACTATGTCCCCATTATTAAAATTACAATGAATGTAATTATAAGAGATTTTATCTGAATTCAAACCTCCATTACTCCACTACAAAGGGGCAGATTTCAAAAACTTTTTTAGTCATTTGATAAATATCATTCACGCAAAGGAAAATTTGATCATTGAAGAAGCGGCGCAACTGTCAAATGGGGAAAACAGCTAACTTCCGGTTGCTTTATCCCAATTATATGGCCTCAGACACAGTGAAAAGGTATATTTTGTTCACTCTACGATCTTTATCAGCAATCCTGAGTCATTCTGGTGGCCTATACCAAGTTGCTACTACAAAAGACTTAGAGCGAGGTTTTCGTATCTCAATACATAAATTTTCCAGTTGATTAACAGACAGATCAAGACGCAGTGAATAGTTGATAGTGGATCTGACGTAAAAACAGACACCACCAACATTCCTGTTTCTATCCCGGCGTATAATATCATACCCCAAGATATGGACCTCACGGTTCAATATACTATCATCTAGTCTTGTTTCATTAATAGCTAAAATGTCGATCGATCTGTCCGCAAGCAGAATCCTCAACTCATCAATGTGTTTAGGTAAACTAGTTATGTTAAGGGAAGCTAATTTAAAACCACGCTCACGCGGGAGGAACGAAAAAGAATCCTCAAGAGAATCTCCCATCAACATTGAACTATCAATTGTAGACGACAATGGCAATTAATCAGGAATTCAAATATTTCTAACATAGCCCATAAAATTTGAGGCAAAAACTTTGGTACCGGAACAAATTCAAATGTAAACCGCTAGAATTTAAATGTTCGGTTGTTAAGTTTGAATGTGAAATGACATCCCACACTCTAAAAGTTGGTTTATTAAATCAAGAACTAGGAAACTTGTTTCTAGAATTCAAGTCTTGTTTTCATTACCATTTTAAGACTTGGGTTATCATTTCAAGGTAGTGGTATATTGTTTTAAGGCAGTGGCAAAAGTTAAGATTTTTGTTCTTATTTCAAGATTATGGTTCTTGTTTTTAATTCATTTTAAGGTTTCAAAGTATTGATTCCAGAATGGAAATCCTTATTTTAAAAAGGAAATTAAAAATTTAAGAAATGCAAACAAACTGCCCAATACAGTAATCTTGTGTTTTACTTAGACAATACTATGTACATACATGTATTTAAAAGAATCGAGAAGACTACAGTATGAATTAAACAGTGGAAGTACTCAGTTACAGAATATCAATTAGATAACATATACAAGTCGAAATATAAGGTTTAACAGTGTCCTGGTTAAAAGATCAAATAGCTTAATTTTAAATATAAATTCCTGTAATGCACATATAATGTACAAAAAAGGTTCAATGACATACTGGTTAATTACTTCTTTATGCATTGAACTATACAGGGTAACACAACAACCACTGATCTATATAAAGTATTAACTTCCAGGGAGAATGTTAACATTTGACTTGCATTATTCCACTGGAATAGTTTATATCCAAGCAAGTGGGTTTTCTTTCATGATGATGTATAATTTATCTCCAAATTTGTGAGAATGACACACAAATGGCGACTTAAGGTCCTCTGGTTTAACCACTTCAAATCCTTGTGGAAGAACAGGTTCCTCAATTTGAAAAGAATTAAATTCTTCATCATAATGAGATGTTACCATAGCATGAAGGGCAAAGAAAATCCCATAGTCTACAATAAACCAGATTTTTGCTATCCTACCAAAAATTGGTAACCCATTCTGACAACCAAAGTTGAGAAATGAATTTGTGTCTGGCTTATACAGTGTTCCATGGATCTGAACAGAATCTAACAAATAAATTTCAGTGACATCACAAAGACTTCCCACACCATTAAATCTCTCTACAGTTGTTACTACAATATCCCTATCTTCACCAAGCATTGCTTTGGCTGTTCCAAATGACATTTCTTTTCTAAAGATAGGACCCTGATCTGCTTTGCTGAAACTAATATAGTCAGCACAAAGTGAAGACTGGTACCTCTTTGACAAGGACAATGGAAGATTCTTGAAATTTTTTACAATCTTTGCCTGATCTTTGAAATATGCGTGTTTTGCTTCAAACCGCATACACCAGGCACGAACAAGAGGCCCAAATTTTAAAATTCAAGATGGTAAATGAATTAGAAAATGTTGTTTGGGTGTTATGTTAGATGTATTTCCATAGAGGAATTTAAACAACTGAAGATGTTCCTTGATGGCCCGTTTTAAGAAAACAGCAGTTGCTATGGAAACCTTGTGTGCAAAGCAAAGAGACATAATTTCAATAATTGAAGTAAAACACCTCCAACGGTCTGTGGTAGTATCAGCAAACTCTGCCAAAATGAAAGGCAGCACTATTGATAGTAACCACATCTGAGAAGCGCTCTGTCCCAGATTTGTGGAAGCTGTCTTCTCCAAGTCCCGATCTAAGATCAAAGATGGCTTATTTTTACTGTTAGAATATCCATAATGAAATTGTTGCATCCTGTTGTTTAAATCAAGTAACCCAAAAGCCTTAATATCATTTATGAAATAGTTCAATAAAAGTTTAAATTCGTAGGCTAGAACTCCTTCTAGAAATACGTGCATTACATCTTGAATCAACTGGTTGCAAGGATCAAAGAAGGGCGCTTCAAGCAATTGAGTTCTTACATTGATTCCATAATGTTTAGAATAAAATTCCTTAAGTTTTTCCGAAGCTGCTCCTTCCATTTGTAACAAATGTCGGATATGATTGTCCTTGCTGCGTAGTTGGAAGTCCTCTTCCATGAAAAGGCACTGCATATCTTCAAACTTTGCCATGCAGTGGCGGCATTTCCGTCTTGCTCCACCCACCCCTTCTTTAAACCCACCAGCCTTATTACTGGCGGGTGTATCAGCCAGGAATGCCAAGATACCTCCTCTAAGATTAATATTGCCAATAGGTAGGGAAAAGGTGTACCCTCTATCGGATCCAAGAATTTTCATGTTCTCTACTAAAGGTTCTATGACCTTGTTAAACCCATACTGGGGATTTTATAGGTGTTTTGTTTCACAAACAGCAAAAAGATGAATGGACTTAAGGGTTGATCTGTATGCAGGGGGCAGATTTGCAAGTTGATAATAAAAAAAGCTCAACTTATGATTCTTATTTGTCAGTGGATTGATGAAGTTAACATCATCATAGTACAATAAAAGAAGAAGAGCTCTTTCATCATTTGAGAACAATTCATGATTTTGAAAGAATGTTCCATTACAGAAGTCTTCAAGTATGGATAGATCTGCACTTCGTTTGGGCCCAGCCAGTACTATGTTCAGCATTTGACTACAACCCAGCTGTACTTGGATTGTGTTAAGCACAGGAATGTAATAAAAGGCATCCTCCACATCCACAATCTTCTTTTTCTTGCCTCTTTTAACAGCTGCACGATGTTTCCCCAACACCTACTTCACTGGTTCCTAGTACAATAGTTAACATTATTAGTATGTTAACACTTTCAGTGATGATAGTTGTAAGTTTCTTATGAATGTTGCCAGAATTCTTCAAGAATTTAATTGATGATTAGGTTAACCAAACTGTACACCTCAAAAGTGCAGTATTATCAATCCTCCCAGTTTAACAATACATGCACTAGTCTATTATTGTGATATAATAATAATTATAAGGATGAGGGGAATAAAATTATTATCCACAGTGATACTTCTTGTCTCAATTTCCTTAGCTTTATAGGCTTGGCAACAATCAAAATTATACTCTATCTTGTTCAGTTCATTATTTGTCCAATCAATACAAAGTACAAGTCTACATTATTCCTGGGCATGAACAAAAATTTCATTTCACTTACAATTTTATCCAAACCACAGTAGTTATAGGTTTTGTTGCTGCTGCTGAATGTTTCACTTAATGGTGTACTCAAGATTTCCACATTCTTAGCTGCTTTATCAAAAACTCTTTCAACTTTATTCAAATCTTCCTCATTCCTTAAGTCTGCATCTTCAAGAACTTCTCCAACATTTCTTTTTACATTTTCCAAGATTTGATGCAAGAAATGGCCAGTTGCAACAGCAACATTTTGTACAGCCTTTCCAGTAAGGCGGTTTTGTCCTCTAATTTTGCAAAGGAATTTTTGTTGAGAGCATTGACAGACTCGTCACTAAAAAAATCACTATGTCTGAAGTAATTGGACACACTTAATTGGTCACTGCACTCATCAAACACCACATTAGATCTGGATGGTGAAGTTGCATCTTCTTTGTCTTCACTTTCATCTAGTTCATTCTGACTTTCCAAGGAAACCTCCCCATGGGAACCTTGTAAGTACAAAACACAGACGATATTCTTTGATTAACAAGTCAATTGACCATGAAAGGGGTTTGGAAGACAGGATCATTTTTCCTCCTACCTACTTTACAATTGCGTGATATTTTACATTCCCGGGCATACAATTTCAGGGATGACATTAAAATGTGTTTTAGAAAATATTCATCCCCCCCACCCCCCACCCCCAACCACCTTCCTCTCCTCTGGAAATTTCTTTCTCTACAAAAGAAATTGCCCTTTTAGGCTCCCTCCCCTCTCGGAATTTATAATAGGCTTCCAAGGGGGTGGTACGAATATTTTCCACAACCACACAATAACTCGGTAAGTGATCGAATATCTACTGTAATTTCAAGTAGAATTCATTTTAAAATAACTTGCAAATCTTTCAACAACGCGTTTCATACCTTCAAGTAGAGACGGCTCCCCTCCCGCGTCGTTCGGACAAGTGCAAAACAAGAATTTTCGATGTACTGTGCGCACGTGTTTGGTGAAAGAGTTCACCTTGCCGTATTCCTTGGTACATCCATCTATTTCACAACGAACAAGAAAAAACCTTTCTTCATGAGAACGGTTATGCTCAGAGTTATAATGCGTTAGCAAGGAAGCAAGCATTAAAGCCGAAAAACACGCACAAAAAAGACATCGCCAAGCCATCTCTGAGTAAATCTGCTCGTCAAACACGTGATACCAAAAAAGGCGCGAAAGACGACGCAGAAACAAAAGGATCGGTAACCGCGCCTGATTGTCACACCCATCTCGTTCAAAGTGTCGTTGGGGCGCCGAAGTGCAGGACAGTGTGGAGTCAAGTGTGGAATCATGTAGTTTTCGCGTCTAGAGATGAATGCCAGATTGGTTGTAAGGTATGTCACGACATTTTCACTTCTGATTTCTTTTTTGCGAACAAGGCTGCAAAAACTGCTCTAGTGGCGCCGATTGATAATGATTTTCGTTTGGTTGCTAGTTATAGTGGAAGTTAAATTAAAGGGGCTCTGGTACGTCGCCTAGCAGTCCAGTTAATGTTGTTGTGATTTTAACCTTTAGTCGCCGTTATTTGCTACGGAACTTAATGCGATGAAAGAACCAGTAGATGATAAGATTTAATGAATATCTTTTCGTTGACAACGGAGATTAATTGTGAGGTTGACTGTTCATGCAAAACAGCTGTGCTGTTAGGGTAGATAGATAGGAACGAATCGACGAGGTTTGGCAAATTGTAATCCGTTTTAATCTTCTTCAGTTTTGCCCATTTGTGCCCTCTGAAGTATTAACTGTGTTCTTAAAAACCCTCCTTCTGGTTTTGCTCACTTTAGTGAGCAGTTACGTTTTAATTCACCTTATTTTGCCTGCCTTTGCTGCATATGGGTTTGCCATGTGGGAAATAGCGCAACGTCGTTTCTAAAAATAAAGTACCTTACATATTTCTGGACCCCCGTGGGAGACACCGACAAACATTTACTTGTTAACAACGAAAAACCCAACACACGGCCAAGTTTTGTGAATACTAAATTGTTTTAGCCGTTTCTTTACAAATGTAGATGGCACCAAGCATTGCTGATGGGAAAAAATGCAGTATTTATTTTGGGTATGCAGGAAAAATGCACAATATGTTAAATTATCTATGGAAATATTTCAAGAAAGTATTTCTTGAGAAAAATTAACATTGGGCTATCATGTTCTAGTGAAGGTTGTCACATAGAAAATGATAATCCCTCAAATTCTTCCGGAGGAGTGTATATCATGCTCGAAGAGTGTTAATTTGAAGGCGTTGTAGAGTTAGTCCTTCCAAATTCCTGGTCTGGCCGGTCAGTTCTGTCAAATGGAAAGCGTCCTAAGACTTGTTTGTAGGCCTGGTTCTAACAATCGTTTCAGGTTCAACAACATTGTTTGGAACTGGAAATGTCTTCTTTTCTGAACGAATTGTGGTGATTGAGGCCTTGAACTAAAAAAGGAATTAATCATTTTATTATTCTTATCATCATCAAAGACAGCCGAGTCTGTTGGGTACAATGATATCAATGCTACGCTTTTGTTTGTTATGGATTTCTTTCCTTTTTTGTGAGCTCATTTTGTTCTATTGCAGATAACGTTCTGTATAATAATAATGTCAGTTTTAAAGGCCTTTGCTGAACGCAGTGTGGAGTCTCTCTCTCTTTTTCTTAAGCTGAAAGGGTTTCAGGCTGAAGTAGTGGATAGCTTACGAGGTATGTTTTCATATAGTTTCCACTTATAAGAAGAGTTGCTTCGGTGGTACCATCATATGGTGTTTTAGCCCTGACGGAAATTAAAGGGATCTTGTTGGCAGTCCAGTTCATTTTTTAGTCTTGAGAATTACTCGCCTTAATTTGCCATAGAGCTTTAAATGGTACTGATCACCCCAAAAGTATTAAAAGACAGCTTAAATTTTTCCTCAGTATACATGTACTTTCTTGTAACATTTTTTTCTTATTGCAGATAACAATGTGGATGGTGCTACTTTTTTACGATTCACAAGAGATGACTTAAAAGATATTTTCCCCACCAACTTTCAATTTAGAAAGAAAATTTGGGATTATCTAGAAGATATAGTAAGAGTTGACTGTTCATTACTTGTTTAAAAAAAAAAAAACTAAAACGGATGACTTTACATGTGAGAGTATGTTTTTCAGGCATACATTGTTTTTCTTTTTAGCATGGGACACTTCTTGTATTTCTTTTGCTTGTAACTCATTAATTTTAAATCTGCAGTTGACCTCTGATAACCATTGGCACCATTTACCACTAATACCATTTATGAAACAAATTTCTTTTCATTTAAATTCACAGAGGTGTGAAGATTGTCAGATTAGGACAGATTCCTCATATCCAAAGTCTACCCAACAACTTCAGTTGTCCAGATCGCCTGTACCTCGGATGCGGTCCACACCATCTTCCTCGGATTCTGAAAGATCTTCATCTCCGTTACCAGGCACACAATTTGTGCCTGGAATGGGGTCTACATTATTGTCCAAGGAGTCAGAGAGACCTGTATCTCCACTTTCGACTCCACCATGTACACAGTCTAGGATAAGGAGGGCTACACCATCAAATTCAGATTCAGAGGGATCTTCAGGTCCGTCTTTCGTTACTAATCAGCACGAGAAGCAGAAAAGTGGGTCTCGGTCAAGCTCTGGTACTGAGCCTGTCATTGAAATTGAAGAAGATTACAGATTTTATATTTCTGCAGAATTGCATAAATGCAATCAGGAAAGAAAATATCCTGATGAAAAAGTTTTGCGACGTTTTATCAGGGATGCAGCTGCAAGTCTACAAGCAGTAGCTGGTGAAAACATAAGTCAAAGTGACTTTGTTTTAGCAGCAATGAAGATCTGTCAGGAAGTTCCAGTATTAAAAGATCCTACACCTGCAAGTTTTCCATCTGGCTATAAATTTCCATATTGGGTAAATTATATTCATAATTTATTACATTAATTTCACATGTATATGTTGGCCTTTGCTGTCCACAGTTAACCTTATACATCAGCCCATGATATCTGAAGAGAGTAAGACAAGGATTTGACGGGTTAAATTTAAGAGATTGTCGTTCAATGCCCAAGAGTGCACACTATTTTGTTGCATATCTCTCTGGGCATGTGTGCATTGTTGCACGCCTTGTCACATAGAGGTTAAAAGGGTTCTCTAAAGGGCTTAGTGACCACAATGCCGCAATTCACTCCAAATGTGTTTTTCCAGGCCAGTCGCACCCCCTATTTGACCTGTTGGGAAGGGAAATAGGCACACATGCAAGGCTGTACCATGTGAAAAGTGCTGCATGCCTTTCTATTTGTTCCATGACTCAGCAGCTACTTCAGCAAATTATCTGAACTTGCTTATGATCGAGCTAGACTTAACAAGGGAATGTTGAAATTAGTGCTCGTCTCCTGGTTTTACATGTAGTTTCTGCTCAAGAATAATCTCTATGAAGTATTCTTCAGTAGAAACTGAAACCAGGACACTCTGACAATATAACATGTGGCTGCCTTATTAAATATTCCATTAGACAGTTCTCTAAAAAAATACTTTTCTTTGTTTTTTGCAAACTGGCAGAGTACTGTCCTTTACCAACTGAAAAGAAGAGTGCAAAACGTCAAAGGGTATGAGAAAAGAAAAACACAGGGAAAACCAAGAGGTCTAGTAGTACTGAAGATGTGCAGTTTGGCGAAAAGGAAGTCGAGGAGTTGCATGCAAATTTGCTAAGAGAGGTTCAGTCCAAAAAGAAGAATTTTGCAGCAATCAGAGAAATCCAGAAAAACACATTTAATTTCAGAAGAAAGGATATCCAGCAGATGCCTGAAAAAAGTGTTGCCAGTGGAATTATCTCCAACTACCCATTTTTTCAACTGCATGAGTGTACTGTAAGTATTTCTACTCTCAGTGACAAGTTGGCAGCATGTCTTGTGAACCTAAATTTTAATATCTTGTTATCCACTCCCTTCAAGGGTTTTCAAGGATAGTTGAATGAGAGAGAGATTTTATTGACAATATTACATGGCAGCCAACAGGCTGAATTGTGTAATTAAATATTGTTGCACGTTCAGGCTACTGTGCAATTGAGCCCTCTCAGGTTGTAGACTTAAATTTGCATACTGCTTGTGATGCAGTTTATAAAACATAACCAGATGAAGAATGAGTAATGAATGTCCTGTAACACGAATGTGACTTTCAGATAGACTACCACCCAGGCACTGTCCCCTTACTCTCACTCTTTCAGTTCTGTTACATTCTACATAATTCATTTGTGCAAGGGTTAAAAGGTAAAAATGGGTAGGATAACATTGTTATTTCATAACATATTTTTCAGCTTTTGAATGAGTTAGAATTTTACTGCAAAATGAAAGATGGACATTCACTAACTTTTGAAAGCTGGTTAAAGAATTGGATGACTACATCAGAGAAAGTGAAAAGTTGCCTTGAAAGCCATGACTTTATCCCAGATGATCATGAAACAGAACTCACCCCTGGTAAGTTATATTAATCGCTCAGATCTATTGCAAAGAGCAGTTAACTGTATTTGAATTCAAATTACTGATGTGTACAGTCAGTTAGACAGTCTTTCATGTCTTTCATGTCTTACTGGGGACTTGGCCACATTGTGAAATCTTGGGGAAAAAATCTTGAAATTCATTTTGTAAAACAAAGGAAAACATCATCTTGCATAATTTGTATTTGAACAGAGTACTAACTTAAAGTAAGCCAAAGAGTTATCTTGTCACAGCACAAATTAAACAAATTATTTGTAAATAACTAGGCCTTGGGTGTAAGTATGTTGATATTAAATTTTATAGATGAAATTTGTGGGGCGTTCATGGAGCATGTCACCTCTATTGATGAAAAGAGCTGTTCCCTGCCATTATTAAACATTCTCCCCTTGCAGGTATGATTATAGTACATTCCTCTGATTATAGGTATAGTCTGCTCTGAGCCTAGAAAGCCCATCAGGCTGGCACTTATCTCCAGTTACTGTAGCATGAAGCAACTAGGAGTATTTCTACTCCCCCCTGGATGGGATGCTAGTCTATGGCAGGGTTACCCCCAGCATTAAATTCGCCGGTACCCATTTATACACCTGGGTGGAAAGAGGCACCGTGAGAGTGAAGAGTCTTACCAATAGTATTGACAATAATTAATGGTTTCCTGTACAATAATGCCAATGCGATTTCTTATAATAATAATAATAATAATAATAATAATATTATTATTATTATTATTATTATTATTATCATTATTATTATTTATATTAAAATTATTAGTGTAAGTTTATATAGTATTGGCAAGGTTAATTTGCAAATGAATAAAGCCATTTGGATTTCATATTCTATCAGGGTGTGATGCCTACACATCCAAAAGGTGGTTAAATTATTGGCATTTAATTTCTTGAAAGAACTTCACCAAGAGAAATCGAAAGTGCAGACCATAATAATTATTATTATTACAACAAGGTGGGTAGTCATGTTAATGAGTTTACTTGGGAATTAATTTTGTGTTGTCTTTTTATTTATCACAGATTAAATCAAACATTGATGAAGTTATAAAGAAGGAAACAAAAACCAATCAACCTTCCCTATGGTGTGCAATGGATGAAGGAATTTTGTCTCAGGCTTTTCTTGTTGTTGATAAGAAAGTTTTTATTGAACTGTCGAAGCTGTCTTACTTCAATTCTTTGTTAGTATTGATGGGTGCCTATTTTGCTTTTAATTTAAGTTATGATAGGCGTCAAGAGTTAATCTTTCAGTTTGTTGAAGAATTTGTATTAGGTCTTCGGCCCTCCAAAAAGTCTGTGCGATATAGCACTTTGTGCATGTTGCTGGTTCCAGAAAAGTAATTTTGAGACAGGTGAACTAAGAAGTGCAGGTTTTTGGCAATTGTAATGTAGTGGTATGGTTAGGGGAAGTTAATTGTGATAGTTGTCAATAGTTAATCTTCCAATTTGTTGAAGAACTAATTAGGTCTTCGATCTAAAAAAGTCTTCACAATATCGCATTTTGTGCATGTTGCTGGTTCAAGAGAAGTACTCT
>NC_090888.1:8224856-8231923 GCF_036669925.1 Montipora capricornis | reverse complement strand
TAATATAAAACCGTAGAGGATATGAAACATGAAATGATATATCTGACTGTAAAAACTCCATCCCCTGACATGCGACTAGAAACCAAAATTTGAGACCACATTGGTGTGACCAGGTTGCTCTCAGAATGAGCCAGAACCCTAGTCACCCCTTAGCCCAGTGTCTACGGTACTCCCAAGGAAAGAGTAAATAATCAGCCAGCAAAGCATAAATGCTTTGAATGATCAAAACCAATCTCTCGGGACTAAAGGCGTTGTTTTCCCACGAAATGATCCCTTAGCTGATCAACACAAACGGAAAAACAAAACAGGCTCAACAACCACGAATTCATGAAACTTCTGCGTTATTCCAACCAAAATATCACTAAACAAAAACTTAGTGCGAAAGCAGGAACAATATATTTGCGCGTACTTTGCAATTTTCAAACTCTTTCAGACTGTCAGAGTGCTTTTGAAATTCTATTTTGTTGAGTCGTTCACTTATTTCCAGACACTATACTTAAAACTTACAAGTGCTTGGCCTTTAAGATGGCAAGTATATCGAACCTGAAAGTCATGTCTGTTTCGTCAGGACAGAACCTTTAATGTTTGTGAAGGGTTTTTTGTTGGTGCGGTCTGGGAAGTCTCACGCAAAGTAAAACTAGCGTCTAGACATTAAATATGAGCTGCAATTTACTTTTCTGCTGAGTCAAGTTTAAGAGATTGTTTTTCCTGCCCGGTGCTTCTTTAGAGAACGCCGGAAACAGTCCAATCGAGAAGAAAAGACGCATTTTAATTTCATCTTGCGAATGGAGGTTTCCTCCGTAACAAGCTTACAGCAAATGAACACTACCTCGTGGAGATCGATTGCTTGATTGCTGGAGGACTACTGGGGCTAAAGTTGATGTAATATTATAGTGAACACTTATTATATATTTTATCAAAGCCGTTATATCGAAGCCAAGGGTTTCGCGTAGACATGCAAGAATTAACCCACCGAAATGTCGGTAGAATCAGGTCTTAGGTAGAATCTTTCCGTCTTTTACCGATTGGGCTTCATCCTTATCGTCATCATATCTTGGATTTTAGAGGAGCTTGGTGTAGCTATTAATCTCTGAGCATGATATACCTCATAGCTAGGACAGACCGCAACACCAGCCGCACTCTTTGCGAATGGTACGGGTGTTCTTACGTCCCGCAGCGTTCTGACATTGAGGGGTTGTAAGACAGGGCCTCCGGTTAATTAACGTTTATTATCCTTATCCGAGAATAGTATAAAGTGTAGTACCATTTTCAGATGTCATTTTACAAAGGCAGCGCTTTCTCCTCAGTTATTTAAAGTCCCTGAGTGTTGGTCCGGCCTGAGTTTTGATCCCGCGACCTAAACACAGACGGAGGTTCCGAGTAGCCGAAGCTTGTTTCCCTTTCGTAGACGGTCGTTTCCATTTCTCAGAACGGTCGTTGCCATTTGAAACGGTCGATTCCATTTTTTAGCTCTGAATCTACACTCAGTATGAAGAACTCAAAAGGTTGCGGTTACTGGGAGTTTATACAAATTTGGTTTTATCAACGAGTTGATAATGTAATTGGCCACCGGAATTCTAAAGCGGACGTTTCGAGTTAGCCCTTCTTCAGAGCGAATCTGGGAGTTGTGTCTGGTCATATGAGTTAGGGTTCGGGTTAGGGTTCTGTTTAGGGTGAGGGCTAAGAACCCGAGTTCGAATCTTGAAATTTTCCAGCTCTTTTTTTCCTCCAGTTTTTCTTTATAAATGTTTTTTTTCCTTTTTTGTCTTAAATTTTGTTAATGTTTTTTTTTAGTTTGTTCCTTTAATTTTCTTTGAAGTGAAGTGTGTAGTCAAACGTTATAAATGGCAACGACCGTTACGAAAGGGAAATCTGCGTAGCCAAAGTGAAAAGCTAAGTCCTCTAACCAAAGACTTGATTTTCCATCAACAACAGCTTGCACCTCACCACATGTTTTAAAACGCTGCGACAATCGTAAGTTATGTCGTATAGGCCTATCGTAAGCTATATAAGCTTGCCGCTGCACCAAAATCGCACTGTGTAAATCGGCCCGAAGAACTTTGGTTTGTGACCCAAGCGGCGGACACTGCGTATTTCGTTCTTCGATTTAAATTGCTCGTCGTCATTCGCCAAATATCAATGGTCTTGCTGGATCTTCGGTGTCTTCTAGAAGTTTTGTACTACGTAACCACGGATATAATAGTCGAAAGCATATAAACACCTAACTATGGCGTTTTTAAAACGTGCATTTTGTCGAGGGCTTTTGATATGGTCCAAGCGGTGACTTATAAGTGATATATACAACAATCATGTCTATGCAGCGCGGATGACTTTAATGTACGCATTCACTCAAAACATAAGCCCGGTCCCCACTTGTGCTTATCGCACAAGTGTAAGTTCAATCACGAGTTTTGCGACGTTCACACGGTGAAACAAGCCGAGGAGAATTTGGCATACGCAAGTGTAGTGACGTCGGGGAAGATCCCGTAAGATTCAAGATGGCGTGCGAATCGTCGTGCTTTGTGTTATGCTTATTTAATACGCCCGTTCCCACACCGTGACGATTTTTCTTACGTTTATGCTTGTGCTTATCGCACAAGTGCAAGAGAACCAGGCTATGCGCCTACAATGAAGTTGAAACGTCACATGCAGTATTTATAAATTTAGTAATAAAATTTCAAAGGAAGAGTTTAAGAAACGCGACGGCTATGATAAAGACAACACCACAAGACAATAATATGATTGGTTAAAAGAGGAAAAAGAATCGTGGTGTAAATTATAGCGACTAAAAACAACAACAACAACAACAACAGATACACACATTTAAGAACTAAGGCAAAAAATAAGCAGAAATGTTATAATAAGCAAAAGTTTGTTCGAAAACGCCCGGAAAATAAAGAATTAACACACGGCATTTTGCATGATAGCACTCGCCTCGACTCGAAGTGTTACAAAGACATGTTACAGTATAATGAAAGGAAATTATAACAATTAAGTTACATTAGCCTGAAATGATGGTGGAAAAACACAAGAAGTGTCAGATTCCATTAGACCCTGTTTGAGTTTCTGCGGTAGTCCGGCAATCATTTTGTAAATTTTCCCCCAGGAATCGAATACTTACAACAGGAAAACTGACTGAATGCATGAATTTCATACTCTGCTCTGTTCAGTAATTATAAGCAGAACTTCTACGCCCTGGTCAAACGGTGAATGCCAGTTAACAATTATTCCACGAGACCGATAAAACAGCTAACGAAGCGTGTTTGTCGATTTGGATTTAATGTACCAATCTCATGCCGCTCCATTGAATCTTAATCAGTGAGCTCTGAACATTTGCATCTTCGAGCCACGGATGTTCATCTTGGCAATACACCTAGCGCGGTATATAAACTGATAAAAGAGAATTAATGAGCCAATCAGATTGCTAGGAACGCAATGGACGCCTGACACCCGAGACGTTAAAGTCTTCTGAGTTGGAGACGACTTTAGCGTCTGGTATCAAAATGCTTCATTGGGAAGACGTGTCTGAGGACGTTAAAGTCTTCTGTTAAGTGCTTCTCTGATCTTCACTTAATAGACGACGTAACGTCTCTGATGCTTGTTTTAAACGGAACTAAAGATAATTTGGCCCGAAAGGGGCACGAGTAAAGCACGCCAGTGGTTTCAAGAGTGAGAAATTCATTCAGTCGCGGCAAATTGGAATTGATATCGAGTTGCAAAATAATCCAAGATAATTTAAGTAATTTGTGAGTTGAGTTCAGAAAAACAGCAGCACGCCGTTTGAAATTAAGGGTGCTTTCCTTTTGTCAGAACTGGCTGACAAGACCGCCAGTTTGCAAAGAAAATGCAACAATTTGAAGGTACACTTGCATGATAATCCTCACATTCTGCCAGAGGAGTATATATCATCATCGAAGTGTGTTAGTTTGAAGGCGGTGTAGAGTTATTCCTTACCGTCTTGCCGGTAAGATCTGTCAAATGGAAAGCGTTCAAAGTCGAGCTGACTGGGGAACGACAACGGCGACGGCAACGAGAACGTCCGCGAGACAGTCAGAAATTTGCATATTTAGTGGGCAAAAACAATAGTTTTTCACGCCCTGTACGTGCGTTTTCTCTTTTGTCCATTTCTTTGCCGTTGTATGCAAAACAACAACGTGAAATGGCCAAATTTTAGGTGTTATGAGGAACGTCAGCATTTGTTGATAAATTTTGTTTTCTCCCCTTAAATTAAGCGCCGTTTCGACCTCAGGTAACCCAGGCTCACTGTGTGTGCCACATAGGTAAATATAGAGAACATATGAGGCAAAGTTTAGGTCTAGAAATTTGCAAGAAAATGGAGATAAAAATCAATGAAACTTACCATGTGGTGAGCTGTTGTTGTCTTTAATACGTGCACAAAGTTTCGGGAAAAATGGTCCTCGTTCACCTTCCTTCATGGTATAGTGACAAGGTAGGAGACGGAAGCCAGCTTAGGGACTCCGATCGACCCAAAACAAGCACGATTTTTTTCGCGAAAATCGAATCCAGTCGCTAAATAAACACGCCAGGCTCGTGGAACATGAATTTCTCTAAACCATGAATCCACTGAAGCATCTCCAGTTAGCAACGCGAAGCTACCTGACTCCGTAGAACTTGTAAGTTAAGCTGCTAATTAAAAATGGCGGCCAGAAAGCGTTGTCCTCGCAAAGTGTCCAATTCAAAATGGCACTGAACTCGGGACTCCTGGTGACGAATATAATAAGTTCTGGAGGGAGGGGAGTCCCAAATTGCTAAAAAACAAAACTTACTTTTGTACCAGGATAAAAGACAAACTCAAGGGATACTGTTACTTGTGATTTCAATGAGAATGACGGAAGTCCTCGAAACACGTTTGTAAAATGAAAAAAAAATGTGCTGTTTTTGATAACTTAATCCTTGTATTCAGTTCAGCATGGCAGACGAGCGGCATTTGAAACAGGCCTCAGATTGCTGACGGTACTTAGGGCATAATAAAGGAACTGAATGTATGGAGCTGGTCAGTTTACTGTCAAGGGGCCAGGCTATGAATTAATGTCATTGTCTGAGTAGACTAACACGTCTCACCATTTGCAGATGTTAGTTAAATGGTTACATTTTTTCTTCACTCCTCTGAAGAACCCAAATGTTTTTTTGCTTGAAGGATGAAGCCCTCCAACGCCCACTTGAAGCTCTACCTAGGCCAGATTTATCTTAGACTGAATCATTGTGTAGAATTTCAAAAGTTAAAAAAATCTTACTTAAGAAGTTTACGCAGATGGATTCACAACGAACACAACGAAAGCCTTTTAATAATGTTTAACATCGCCGTTTCATTCGCCCGATGTGAAGGAATCTAAAATCTGGAATCCAGCAAAAGTGAGGCTTTGGAATCCGGAATCCAATGTATGGAATCCAGAATCCACACATTTCTATAAAATGCAGGATCCATTTCGGCGGAGCCGGTGCGTTTGGAATCCAGAATCCAGGACTCGGGATCCAGGCTCCACGGGCTGGGGACCGCCTGGATTCCCAGAAGAACAACAGAACACTCTGTCATGTAATCTTCACGAAACGTCCTCCACTTGAAAAGAGGCACTGTTTTGCCGGCGTTAGCCCTCAACTTGGATTTCCTAAGCTCATTACCAAGATATCTAAACGTTTTCCTCTTTTGTGAGAGAGGAAGGCAGTTGGCTTAAAGTTCTTTCCTCTTTTTCCAAACATTTCTCTGGAGAACCGCGCATCGGTGGCTCAGTTGGTTGAACACCGGGCTGTCACGCGGGAGGTCGTGAGTTCAACTCCGGCCAGACCAAAACTCAGGGTCTTTAAATAACTGAGGAGAAAGTGCTGCCTTTGTAATTACATCTGCAAAATGGTTACTCTCTAGTCTTCTCGGATAAGGACGATAAGCCGGAGGTCCCGTCTCACAACCCTTCAATGTTCATAATCCTGTGGGACGTAAAAGAACCCACACACTTGTCGCAAAGAGTGGGGCATGTAGTTCCCGGTGTTGTGGTCTGTCTTCTGTGATGTATCATGGTTGGGAGGTTAAATGCTCGGAGAAATTAGCTACACCAAGCTACTCTAAAAATCCGAGGGTAAATAAAGATATATGATGATATGATGATATGAGAACAGTTTTGGGTCGATTTGGTTGGAGGAAAATCAATTATATCGCCTATGTGTGGTCTCACATATCATGCAACCAAGATTCCATTACCCAAGAGTAACAATCTGGTATCAGGTTTGCCCCTGTCAGCGTGAAATAAACAACAGACCAAATCTTGTACGGAAATCTTTCGTTTCTTTAAGCTTGCGCAGAAGAGACGAAGACTCTGGGTACGAGATGCAGGCACAGACCTTAACAAAGTCGGGCCCCTCGCTCTTCTTGGCAAAGTAGATCTTCAAATAATTTATGCATTAAAACCTATTCAGCATAGCCGACGACCAGGGTGACCGCAAACGCAACGGAAGAAAGGAGGTGTTCTTTGGCTAGTCTCCAAACGAGGGAATGTCAAGTATGTAATAGAAAACGGGAGCCATGTACTGATTTCATTCACCCGTATCGACGCCAATCAGACACAACCTCTCGTGAAATTAGAGAGTAGACCCTCAGGGGCGAAGAAATTTGCCACTTCCTGTTAAATGAAGTGTCAATAATTCGCACTTAATATCTTTGTGTTATATATAATCTGCAAACGGCGTGTCCGTTCCGAGTTGACGTGCCAAATTCTTTCTGAACAAATTATGGGACTTAATAGTAAGTCGGCTTGCACAGCACAGTAGAGCAAAGTAAGATAATAGAAGTCGATTCCTGTCATTTGGTCACAAGTTCACGACGTCGAAGTCGACGAAACGTCACCAAAAAAATATTACTTTGCACTACGGAGTCTTCTCTATCATTAAATTTCGTTCACGTCGCACCAATGTGGGCGAAGTATTCTAAACGTAAAGTGGTACAAGCTGTTTCAGAGTAAAGTAGAGATTCCGGAAAGGTTCACATTTGTATGTTCACGTTGTTGTTGAAACTTCAAATTTGGTGATTTCAAGGCGTTGTCATGCAGAGAACCGAA
>NC_090888.1:8199856-8219856 GCF_036669925.1 Montipora capricornis | reverse complement strand
GGTAGCGCTGTTTCATTTCCGTTATAACACTGCTCTATCGTTACAAGTTGGTTCGGTGAAAAATCTTTCATTGCAGTTTATTTAAACGAAGGCCACCGCGCAGTATTTTCCTGTGATTCTGTACTGTTTATAACTGAATGCTCTTCAAAGTGGTCTTGGCTTTTTAATCCGTGGGTGAAAGCACAAAGTTTGCGCCATTCAAGTCGAAAAGTTACGAAGCGGTCAGCACTTAATTGTGGTGTTGTTTATTATATGCTTTTCATGGTGGTTCCATGCTACACGTACTATAGTTTTGAGTCTATGGCTACCGTACCAGTGAGATTGTATGTGTGTGATATGAATCACTGTTTTGGGAAACTTTTAAGCAGGATGTGGGTGTTATCGTATTATGAGATGACTAACGAAAATTTGATTGTGACATTTGAAAGATTAACCAATCACGGAGCTGCTTCGATGGGGGCTACTATTTTAATACCAAAAGATTCTTCATCAAATTGAAGTCATCATGTGATTATATTTGGGGTTAATTAATGATAGTTTCATTGTTTTGTTTTGCATTTCCTTAGAAACCAAACCTTTTCAACTGTTACAAGTTTTGCGAATGAAGTAGCTTTTTGAAGGGAAATGAGCCACGCGGATACTTTGCCTTTTTTCAACGTGGTCGTTTCAATATCTTTTGGACTCGAGATGTCGTTACTTTTTCGGGATTGTTTTAAACTGGGAGTGTCTTAAAATTGGTCAATTGTAACCATTCACAACTCGGAAAGCCCTTCATAAGCACTTTGCTTCGTTCTTGAATATGGAAAGAGACTTTAAGTGTAGATACTGGCATATGGAGAAAAGGTCAGATAAGACTAAATGAGCTAGTAAAAACTTCGTAATCTAAATTGTTGATATTTTACCTGCAATGTTTAAGACAAGTAATCAAGGCAAACTATTCTTAATTATTGATTTGTCCTAATTAATGGGACCGAGTAGATAGTTTTTTCTACAAATGCAAAAAGGTTTTCAAGCTTTTTGATGATAAGTTCCGAAATGACGCGTGGTTGCTGAAGTATTTTTTCAACGTGACCGTTCCAGCTTTCTTGTTTGGCAGTTTACATTCCAAGAAAGTAAACAGAGTTAGAGAAACTTCAAGAACAATGTCCATATAAGTAAGTATTCCTCAGTACTTAAGGATAAACTATGAAACCAAAAGATCGTCGGCTGGAATAAGGCGTGGTAGATAATTATTGTGCCGTTTTCAAAACTGTTTATATTAAGCTAAATAAAAACATAATTAAAATCGATTCCTCATCTTGATTCAGTGGAATGTTTGATCAATTTCTTACCGGATGATCTAGGTAATCCTATAGGAATAAATTTTGTCTTGCGTGAGGTTTCGCTTTTATATCGGATGTGTGGTTCGTTGATTGGTCAATTAAGCCTGATTCACGCTTGAGCTTGGAAAATGCCATTAATTTCTAAGCTGTTTTCTAAAGGAGCTCTGCAGAGACATTTCCCCCGACCAATATTTATCAGATTCGAGATCAAGGAGTTGGTCATTCTTTGTATCCAACGTAATTCATTCTAAACGAGAAAGTCAGATTTGAGCATGACTCCCTTGACCATGGAATAATTTGAGCACTGTCTCGATAACAAAACTTTTCGTAATTACATTCGTCATTGTCGTCTTATATATTTCACCATTTAGTTCTCTTCAGACTATTTAAGTAAACTAGTGTTTCTTCTTAGGGCAATATAGCATTTAATCTTAACACTGATTGTTCCTTAGCGTTGGCACGAGCTCGTCTCAGCTCATTCATCACGTACAGAAGAAGATGATTGACATCTCTTGAGGAGGTAACGTTCACAAAAACTTGGAAAGCACTCTAAGGAATTTCAAGAAAAATTGTTATTTAACACTAGCTCTCGCTGTCCGAAACAGAGGTTTCAAAAGTCAGCATCTTGCCAGGTCTAAATAAATTTATCACAACAGTGGCCGTTTCTGGCAGTCCATTCAGCCACTGCTTACAAATACAAACTAGATCAGATGTCACATTTTATCTAGTCATTTTACGCCAATCAGCTCCTAGTTGACATAAAATTAAAATAAGGTTAGATTGTGTGAAAACTAACTTTGCAGAAGCTGAGGTGTCTTCGATGTTTGCTTAGATTCAGTCGAATAGTTCAA
This sequence comes from Montipora capricornis, assembly GCF_036669925.1. Classification (NCBI taxonomy): domain Eukaryota; kingdom Metazoa; phylum Cnidaria; class Anthozoa; order Scleractinia; family Acroporidae; genus Montipora; species Montipora capricornis. The sequence continues at coordinate 8,217,683 of NC_090888.1, read as the reverse complement.
ACGAAAGTGGCTCTTCGTGAGCGTTTCAGCGCCTTGAAAACCGTGTTTAAACAGACTTGAATTGAATTGGAGCTCCTTTCAATGAGCTTAGCAAAGAGTTCTCTAGCTCTTAATTAATTGAAATAAGCAGACAGTCCTTCCAAACCGTTCGCATCAAGAAAGAGTAAGCCAAATGATCTTCATAATTCGATTTGATGGCAACAAGTGAACTGAATACAGAAAGCATATGTTGCTATCATATCTGAATGACTTGACCCCTTCAGAGGGTGTCGAAAACATTTCACCTTAAAATGGAAATACAAACCTAATATTAGACAACTTTCCCTGCTAAATTTAGGAGTGGATACTAGTGCCAATTAAACTGCGGTTTTTAAAAATATTTCCCCGGCTATTTTTGAACACAACTTAGAGCCTGAAAGACTTGAGACAATTGTTCTTCGAAGCTGGTATCTCTAAACAAGATATCTTCAGTGTTAAAATTAATTATGATTTGCTTTATCATTGGGTGCTCAAGAAACACAGAGACGCGTAGTTCACAGTCTCCGAATCGAATTGGGCTGCTGTTTATTATTGTATAAAATGACCTTTAAATTGTTCCCCGTTCGGTCGGGCATGACATGGTTCTTTTGATACCCCCCTGTGGGTTTTGCCGCCACCGTGAGAAAGTTAACCAAAGTCTTTTATAGCGCTTCGCTCAATCCACACTTACCTAAACCACAGCAAATATTTGTTTTCACGCCGCCAACGAGCCAATATCAGTAAATTTGCACTCGTTAAAAGGTTATTAATCTTAGCGCATAGCTAACAATGGACACCAATTGCGCTTCACGCTTTAAATCCCACGGAATACTCGGAGAACAATACGCTTCCATAGTTTATTTAAATGAACTAATGGGTTATTCAAAACCACGCAAAAAAACATGACTATTAGTGGCTTTGATCAATTGTTGTCGAGTGGTGAACACTGCAAGATCTACTCTAAAATCGGTGACGTGTATCGTTGATTGTGTGGAGAAATAATTCGCGGAGGGGATGCCATTTGATGGATAAATGGGATGAGAAAGAATGAAATGATTTTAAAAGCCGGAAAAAGTACTTCAAAAAAATAGTGCCCCACTACTTGTGCTAATGCGTTTCGTTTCCTTTGGGCAAGGGTTTTCCTGCTTCGCGACTTGAGGGGTCTTTGAAGCTTATCTTTTCCCTTCTTGACCACAGAAAATCATGGGCTAATTCATGGCGTTCCATTTGAGCTCCAAAATGTGCGCCAGGCATGAAGAGATTGCAAGGCAATATTTCGCTATTCATTAATTGCTTTGTTTGTGTCACAAGCGAAAGAGCGCAGTGGCAGAAAAAAAAAACGACTTAAAGATGCTAGAAGCTAAACTCGCACCAAGGGTTGCGTCCACCCTCTCAAGAAACGCAATACTATCATTGCACAATGTACACTTCATGAGATCGTCTACATCCCTGCAAACAATGAAAGTTCCTTGAGCCACCCACTAAGAAAATAACAAACAGAGACGTGTTTTGACAGGAAATCATAGTATACGTGTTGTATCACCCTTGCTAGCGACCAGTGCAAACAATTAGGGGCGTGGATGTTTAAACGAAATTTCATCGTCTCGTTCCTTAATATCCCGCGTTCCTTTCCTTGGAGGCGCGCGGCGTTGGGGCTTCTTCGATCGAAATGTTTACACGAACACGGAAACGGCTCTCTGTCTTTGACGGGAAGAATTGTTTTGATTGCTACGTGACCATATCGATGTCTTAGCGGGGATAGGAATTAGTGTACGTTGGAACCGCCACACAAAATGCAATACCGACCAGTAGCATTAGCATTATTCAGTCGAGATATTGATACACTGCCAGCCAATCAAATCACAATACAACAATTGCACTCAATACAAAAAGCAAGCAACATCGAGCGACCAACAACAATTTAACAGACTCAACACAAGAAACAGCACCAGTCAACATTTGAGATCCATTAGAATCATGATCTCGTCAACAGAAGTGAGTGGATCCGCCTTCTCGCCAGTCTCAACTCCAAAGTCGCCATCCTGTGAAGTCGATGAAGAGAGAGATGTTGATATCCAGTGGAGACCTGGCAACCCCAGCCAAATGCATCTTTCTCGTCATTTCTGGTCGGTATGGGGGCCATATTCTTCCCCATTCGGGCCATCGGCAATGGATCATGTTTTGAAGCCGACAAGTCCACCAATTTGGCCTATGTGCGGCTCCTTCGGAAGTCCAGTTTATCCATCATTCTGGAAAGAACGCTTTAGTCAATTCCGATTCGCACCTTATTCTGACGAAGAGAAACCGAGCCAGTCATACATCGGTCTGATCGCTGAAGCAATTCTAAGCTCGCCAGAAGAAAAACTCATTTTGAGTGACATTTACAACTATATTCTTACTCACTACCCATACTTCAGAAACAAAGGAACTGGCTGGAGAAACAGCATTCGCCACAACCTTTCCCTGAACGATTGCTTCGTCAAAGCCGGTCGCAGTCCAAACGGGAAGGGCCATTTCTGGGCCATCAGTTCTTTGTATTACGAAGACTTTCGACGCGGAGACTTCAGGAGAAGAAGGATCCAAAAGCGCTCCCACAAGAGCAGAAGAACGTCTAGTGAATCATCCAAAGAAGAAGTTGTTATCTGTAAAGCAGAAAGCAGCGAAGAGGTGGGAACAGGTTCCGAAGAACCAGAGGAGGTTCTGGAATGTACAGTAACTGTCAAAGATGAACAACAGAACGAAGGAGATGAGAGCGCGTCCGAGAAAGTTGAAGTTTCTCAAGAAAAGCGCAAGTCGTTTGACATGGCAAGTTTGTTAGCTCCTGACAGAGGGCAGAGAGAAACAGGACTGGTTTTGCCCGTGTATTCCCGACCCTTTGAGGCAAGTCTTGTGTACAACTCCTACCCGATCCACTCTGGCGGATATCTTCCTCAAGTAACCGCCTATGATCGCCATCGTGGATCTGAATCAACGAAGCTCATATTTCCGTACAATTACCGTCTTGCCTGTTAATCAAGATTTATTCTCTTGTCAAGTTAGACTTTTAAAAATGGAGAAACTTCTTTGCTTTCCCTCTCTCGGTGATGAAAATCGATATTTGGTGAATTAAACGTCACCAAATCATTGCAAAGAATTTGAACAGTCAAGTGACAGAATACTGTTTGTAGCCGGCTTTGCAACAAATGACTGGTTGCGAGTGAAACTATTAATTTATCGTTAAGATTAGATTTATCTATTATTGAATGGAATCGAAAACAAGAGCAAAGTGTAAAATATAATTAAAAAATATCGACTATGTTGAATTTGGAAATTTATTCCTGTTTTAAGGAATCCTTATGATGTATTGAGCAAATTGCTGTTCGATCTGTACACTGAGTAATTTTCTTTTATAGAGAAGATACGTTCTCCCCTATGGAAAGTTAAACAAGATATAAACGGTGGGATATACGATCAAATAATGTATCAATAAGAACAGATTTGTTAATCTACATATCGATAAGAAATAACCGCTAATAGCTTTAAATTATTTCATGAGGTGAATTAGATTTTTTCCAAGTCTATTGGCGACAAATGTATATTTTGCTGATACGTCAATTCAGTTCAGGCTTATTTAGTTTTCATTTGGCCGATTATCAACTAATCGAAACTAAGCTACAGTTTAATTTAAGGAAATGAATGATTATTTGCAAGCCCGAAATGAGCGCTAGATATATTTCGACATTATGTTTTTTCCTATAATAGTTCATAAACAAAGCTACGCCCCGCGTGAGGGCTTTCGATGAGATCTACGGAGACTTTAAGTTGGTGTGCACTTTATGCCATAATTTTAAAAAGATTGTAATGCAGATGATAATCGTCTCAGAATTTTGAATAAAGCCATAGATCGATCATTAATTGTGGTTTCCTGGTTAATGTGTTGTTTTCCCCCGCAAATTAATCACTGTTTAAAACAAACCTAGATCCTGATCTATTTCAAAGGTAAACTACTTTGAATGAGCGTTGACTTTTCATATGAGGATTTAGAAAATAAAACAACTCTGTTTGAGTCAGATTTGGCAGAAGAAGAGGTCAATATTTGTCGTACTTGTAAGCGCCTTTCAGCAACAAAATTGGAGGTAATTTTTAATTAATACTAAAAATCTCATTTGAAAGTGACACGTTTCAAGTTTTTGTGGAAAAAGCAAAGCGCCTGTCGTCGAAGGAACTGGGGTATATTCAATAAATAAAATAAAGTTTTTCCTTGGTAGTAAACAACAAAAACTAAATCACTAAGTAAAATTTATAAACAAAACAAAACTGAGCTAGCAACTACCCAAGATCCAAATAGAATCTTTAACAGACAACTACGTCATGGTGTTAAACTGGTGAAATCAAGTGCAATACGACTCAATGTGTTATTTCAAATATTTTGATTGTAATTTATACATAGAAATCTTCTGAGCTGGCAGTTGTAATATCATGAAATATTTTGCTTTCGGCATTAAGAATGATTTGTTAGATATTGTTTGTTGGCGGAGTTTAACAGAAAAAAAACACTCCAAACACACGTAATTGTAAAGTTTGCCGCCCCTACGCACTCTGTTCATGGCCTTCAGCTTGAAGAATTTTGACCATCATTTCATCATTCGAGATTTCGGTTTCAGGCAGAAACTCAGTCCATCCTTGTCCAGCCAGCGGTTGTTCTCGAGACACTTACATACTTGTGAAGAACAAAAGATGAATCGGAAGAAATGATTAATTGCAATCTACTGAAAAGAATCATTATTCCGGTTTTTATTTACATTAATTGAGTTACAACACTGAAAAGCTTTATGTGGACTTGTTGCTTATTGCCTCTTGGACGACTTTAAAATATCGTAAATTTATTTGCCAGAAAGGTAAAGTTAACGTGTCGAATCCGCTTTTGTATATATTTACGTAAATCCACGAGATGGTAAATTTTAGCACCAGTTGCGGAAAAAGAAAGTGTTTTCGAAGCATCTAGAGTAAATTACTTTGGACTTACTATCGGGAACTTTAGTCACGATTTCATCAATGAAAACAAAATGGCGACGATTCCGAAAATGTAGTCCAGCGACCTGCCTGATTAATTTAATTGCTAGGCTATCTGGAGCAAATCCCATTCGTTCCAACCTTGGGGAAAAGTACACATTTCTCGCAAAATTAAGTTCAAAGTGTGAGGGTATTATTAACCAATGGCCAATTAAAAAATCAGGTGCTGTTTTTACACTTGTATTAAAAATTAACTGATTCAGCTGCAAATTTTACAAGCTATTTAACTATCCCTGACACTTTCCTTGCATTTTTCTGCTGGAAAAAGCGAAGGAGCCAGTTTAAATCGAGATATCATAAAATTTTTATTGCTGTAAACGTAGTCTTTAATCTAACTGAACCACTCTGAGTCTTGGGACAAAATTGTCACTGATCCGTTTGTTTTTAAAAAGTCTTTATTCAGTTGTCTTGTATTTTGACACAAGTCGCTACCAAATTCAGTGACATTTCTACTTTATAATTATAAAGAATCTAGCTACAAGGGTGTGAATAAAATACAATGACTCCCCGCCTTCCAGGTTACTTAAATTACATTTGAAGTGTATGGTTCAGCCTCAATTGTCCTAGAAATCGACTGAGAACAAAGCGGCTTTCGCGATCCGTACAAAATTCACTTCTTGTCACAGATTTCAATCAGTTCAGATACATCCATTGTTGTCAATATAGTGTTTACGGCCCGTATTTTCTGGCAAGAATAAAGCCAGGAATGTCTCATCGTATAAGCCCTGGTGAAAGTGCACAATCTGTATCATATATCCTTTTCTGAGTCAGAGAAGTTTCAATCGAATTTTCCATCGATCGTTGTATCATACTTTCAACACGATTAAGTAAAGCTGTCATTTTCACACAGATTAAATTAACTTTTTTTATACCCAGTGCCTTTTAACTCACACAACACACAAAGATGAATCATTCCGAAGTGACAAAAAAGGCTTGTAAAAAAAGAGAATAATGCATGAATAATGGTTTCCTGGACACCTTTGATTAAAACGTGGTAATAAACAAGTTTCCTGCCGAAAGTTGATTTAACAAGCACTATTATCTCCGAGCTTCTGAAGTCTTTTATTATCCCCTGGATTCGCGAAAGACAAAAGGTGTGGAAACGGTAAAAATGAAATCAACACAGATGAAGAATCAATATTCTGAAATTGATAAAAAATAAATTTACGTTGGTGCGTCAAATTGAAACTGGAGCATTTAAGATTTCGTTATTTCAATTCACGCTGGATACATACTAAGCCTTTACAAATGTTCTAATCCTCTGTAAAATAAAGCAACCCGCATGTGGAATTATCTGTCGTCGTGAATATCCTCTATTGTAAGCCCAAGTTGGTCTCAAACTATACCTACACTGTAGTAAATAAAGGAAAGCATATATGTGAAACTTTACTTTTGTGGTCAAGTTTCGTGGACAAGCAAGCCGATTACAATCTGTTGATGGTTTTCAAAACTCCCTTAAAGACAAAAGTCACAAGGAAAAAAAATTTTCACATCAAAAAAACTGCAAGCATTAAAAAAAAGCATCCTCCGCATTCATCTTTTATCCACGTCATTATTTATTTTGATTTGATTTTTATTGAAATTTGTGATGTTATCTCCAAAAACAGTTGTGACATCCGATGATGTTATCGGCTGAAGTAAAACTTTGCCTCAACAACAAAAAAACTGCAGTCAAGGCTCGAGTTTACAGTGAGAGCCGAGATATTGATACCGGCCACATTAGTCGAAGCAGCATAGAAGTCACATTTTCTGCAACTGTTAGTGAATAGGAAATTATTGTGGAAATAAAAGGCGGCCAGATAACTTTATCTAGTGGATAAGTCGCTATCCCTGAGAGTATAGAATATTCTTCGCGTTAAACATTGACAATAGTGTGCACATTAACAGATACGCGAGCAAATACTTAAATCTTTGAACAGATTGAAATTGTTGGATACCGACTTATCCACCTGATTAAGTTATATCATCCTTGAACAACTGTGGCCAGGTAGTCGAAATTCGCAATATAAAAATCAATACCGGTTCGTTGCTATAAAATCACTGCTGGTGTGAATTCTCGTATTGACTTGTACCGGATGTAATTTACCAGTTTTAAACTGCTGATAACGATTGAATGATTTCCCCAGAAAACCAAACACCAAGCAATAAAAGCAGTTTATTTGAAAAGGAAGCCTATAAAGAAACTTTATTCGAACCCTCGGCGAGAGATTTGGCGGAGCAAACCTTCCTACACGTACCAACTTCAAGTTAACAACTCTCGGATTTGGTCAAGTTGCTATCATATCCACCGAGAGTTGATTAGATGGTAGAGGTTTTACCTTTTGGAAAAATCGTAAACTGTACAGAGAACTGTACATATTAGTATTAGACGACACGCGGGTGGACAAAATTTCTAAAAATAATTGACGATTACACTTCATTTAAGAACTTTAGAACAGAGCTTCTTTTGTCAAAACTTTTTCCCCTATGAAAGATAACAAGAGACGAATGTGATAAAAAAAATGCTGGCCGTGGGAGACATCAAAAGAAAAAATCTCAACGTTGTGAGTAAGATATTTGATTTTATTTCAAAATGCCAACATCACACAATGCAAAATTCAATGTTAAAATTGTGACAGTTTATAACTTTGTTTTATGTAAAATAAAAGAATTAATTGCTTTGATATAGTTTTTGCTGAATCAAATTATTTTATCTTTACAACTGACGCGTGCGAAAACTCTTACATTACTTATAATTGTTTCGCTGTGCGTTTCTTTCAAGGTCATTGCGGCCTCTTTGAAAGATCTCGAGTCTCAACGAGACAGATGGATCGATTGCAATTTGTTCTAGTTTTGAAATATATCACCATTTAACACTACGTATATTCGCCTCGAAGGAAAAACAGCAGCAAATCGTAGTCGGAATAGCATCAAGAAGATGAACAAATAATAGAGGTGTTAAACTGTGTTATCGGCTTAGCATTACGCAACACTTGAAAATTTCCTGTTGCACGAAGCAATTAAAGGCTTTGAATGAGTCGTACCTGGCCGGCCAGCAAATGGTTTTTTTTAACACTATCTTGTAACTCGTCCTTTTCCTTTGTTCTTGAAATAATTGCTCATTGAAGAAGCGAGTACTTGGCCAGCGTATAATTCTTAAACTCAAAAACCAATATTGTTTAGTTCCACAATGCATGCACTGCCTCACAAAAATATTGTGCCTGGGAAAGTTTACTCGACCAAAATATGTCAGTCAATGAAAATTTGCTTTTCTGTTTAAAAGGAAACTGATTTATGTCACGAATTTCTAGACTTGATAAATCTTCTATTGAATATTGAATCGCTAAGTGCTTTGAGAAACAGTCGAAATTCGAAGAGTTTATGCAATACGAGATTTACGGAACGGTACTTTAAATGGCATGTTATTGAATTCTTCGGGTAATATCTGTTTCCTGTGATTTTGTAACCAGCCCGAGCGAAGATTCTTTAAATGTGCACACGACAAGTAAATGCAGTGCACAGAGATTTCAGACGAGCATAACTTCTTGAATTATCGTTAGATGTGATCATGCAAACACTCACCGGTATAACTGAATAAATCGTCCACTCTGGCTTTACAGACAAAGGGGGTTTGTTTTCAGTCAGACAGTATTGCTTCAGCTGCTAAGAAAAACTGTTGGGAACGTGCCACGCTTGTGACATGACAATCGAAGAAGAGCTTGTGTAGCTCAGAGGTTAGGGAGCTGGCAGGAACGTTTCGATTAGCCAGCTAATGCAACGGGATGAAAACGGGCTTTATCTTCCACGGTTTGGAATCGATATCAACTAGCTCTTCCAAGCGTTGTACTGTAGATAGGCACGATGTCTTAACGTTTACTTCCGACGACTCACAAACTCTTAAGCTTTAAAACTCCATTGTATACAAAAAGGAATTCTTTACCTGTAAGGGCCTGTTTACATGACGGGAGAGCCAACTTTTTATACGTTTCTTTAGAAAACGTACTGAAGCGTTTACATTCTAAGCTGAGTAAACCGCCTTCCCAGGGCACCCTGTCTACTTGCCCGAGCTTCGCACCCTTCTAGACGGGCTATCGTTTTGCCGTGTCAACAGTTCGAACCGGGTTACCCCGGCTAACAGAAGTGAGAAAAACTTGCCGTCCTTGGGAATTGTTTCGTCGTTATCACTTACTAGTGGCATCTACTGAACGAAATGACAAATAAAGTGCAAAATAGTTTCCATAGACAAAGAAAAGCGGCCGCTAGAGGAGGAAATGATGAAGAAATTATTAAGCTACCCGCCGAAACGTTTCTTTTCTCCGCCATCTTGTTAGGTGAGTTTCATGTAAACGCTGGCTATACTTTAATCCTCCTAGCCCCGTTACTCGGTCAGCCGGGGAACCTTCCCTCCTTGAAAACAGGCCCCAACAGAACACTCTTAGCAAACTACCTTATGACGCAATGGCTTTGTTTTTCAAGATTGACTTCTTGAACAGCATTTGGGAGTATAGAAAACTCATTGGTTAACTTTTAATCTGGGATTAGAGGTAACTCGATCTTTGCAACCGCTGGCGCTGGAGGATAGCACAAAAGATACAGACATTAAAGGCAACCTTTGCTGCAGCGAAATTAACAACTTTAAACCTCAGGAAACAATATTTTTAATCAACAGTGTCTGATTTTAGTTTCAAAGAAGGCAATTTGATCTGAAATAAATGATTTTCAGAATTATCGCGCTTGTTTTTGTTTTCACATGTTCCGGGCGCTTCCATTTCGAATAATAGGTCAGTTTTGTATTCTCACAATTAGACTGGATCTAGCATGAAATGGAGGCTTAATTAATGCGAGGGAAATTACTTGCATGTGAGAGGATTGCCCTGCATTAGCCTCCATTTCATGCTCGATCCAACCCAACCGTATAAAATACGAAACTGGCCTCTATCCTGTTGTGTATCATACAAACGCGCTTTATGTCGACAATACGCCTTAAAGATGCCAGTTCAAGCTATTGTAGGATATTTTTCCTGATGGATCCAAACACTTCTTTTTGTCAAATTCACTATTTTCTCAAATCCTTTAATAGTCTGCTCTACAAGCCAGAAGGCCCATCAAGGCTGGCGCTTATCCCGGTTTCATTGGCATGAAGCGACTAGCAGTATTTCTACTCCCCCCTGGATGGGATGCCAGTCCATCGCAGGGTTACCCCCAGCATTAAATTCGCCGGTACCCATTTACACACCTGGGTGGAGAGAGGCACCGTGAGAGTAAAGTGTCTTGCCCAAGTACACAACACAATGTCCTCGGCCAGGACCCGAACCCTGATGATGCCACCGCGCCTCCCAAAGCAAAACCCATAATACATCTTGTTTACCCCCAAACTTTTGCATAATCATTGTTTGGAATCTCTCCTTGGAGAGAAATCGAAAACAATGCCTACACAAAATTTTGGGCTAGGGTCGTACCTCTTGTTGAACACTATATTCCATTAGCTGTATAGTATCGTACTTCCTATAGTTTTCTGTGCTAAATCCATTGTCATCTTTGTTCGTTCTATTCTTCTTTTGGCTGATCCTGAAGCTCGTTCAATGGGGTATGACACGATCCAAATTTGGGGGGTAAACAAAGTGTCTTACGGGATTTCACAAAGTAGAGAATAAATTAAATCCCAAACATCGTTTCCTCTAATTCAAGGAATACAGGATCCCTTTAACGGAAACTTATTCACATCAACATGTAAGGCCGATTTGTTAAAATTAACTGAAAAACAGTTAGGCAAGCAAATCGACCTCTTGTAAGCCCGTCGGGTTAAGGCCGGGGGGGGGGGGGGTGGGGGTCTGAAATAGAGTATCAATTTTGACCATTTTGGTCTGAAATAGGGTATGATTTGTGCACTCTAGTCTTGAATTGGGTATGTCTTTTAGACGAAGCTACTTCTTCATCATTAGGCGATAAAACCATTTCCAAATGTTTACGCCAACCGTGTATCTTACGTAATAAAATCGTATAAACATTGCCTTTAAGATTGGTCTGACCTAGGGAACTGATTGTAAGACGGGTTTGAAATAGGGTATTGATTTAAGGGTCAGTCTGAAATAGGGTATCAAATTTGTTATCAGGTCTGAAATAGGGTAGGGAAATCACAGATTTTGGTCTGAAATAGGGTAAGGGTTTTAGGAAGCCTGCCGCACACACCCATCCAATTTTTCTGGAAGTACCTCCCCCCCCCCCCCCTAACTTCCTTCCGGGCTTGTAAGATGCCAGTAGCATTTAACCAAGAGCCAGCTTTCAATCCGTTTGCGAATGTGAGGAGGTCTGTGTTTGTATTTTACTTCCTCGTCAAGATAATCTGTTTAGGTGACCAACTTCAAGAAGTATCTCTTTGTGATTTTTTTAAAACTTCATTTTCCCAGTCTCCAACTGAGATAAGGACACAGTTTACACGCCGGACAGCTTCACTCAAATCACCAGATTTTAACGCGATCGACTTTAATTAAGATGATAGTAGGTCATATGATCAAGCTGACCAGCGCACGATACGATCACAGGTTTTTGTCGTGACGGAAAACGAAACCCGAAAAATCTTCTTGATTTTTAAGAGTCTTTGGAGCCCTCACAGCTACCTCCCACCTGACACTGGACATGAGCGGTGGTTGAGCGGACCAGGGGAACTGGAGACGAGAATTTAGTGGCAATGTTACAAATGCGTCAAGCATATTTATAACACAGTAAGCAATTGAGTTTCGAGGTCCGATAATAACAGGGAAGTCAGTACCCACTTTCTCTTTCCCACGTGTTCGTAAATAGCAGAAATAAATCAGATATATTTAGCGTTTCAAAGCAACAGATTTGTTTATCGCGTAACCATAATTGCCGCAAACCCAATAGCGTTTTAACCCTGATAAATGTTTACCAATAGTATCACTATATTTAGCCAGAGTAAGGGTCTGTGTACGTCAAACGTGCCCAGTTTGGATGTGAAATACTCACTCACAATATTTTAAATCAAAAATAGCTGAAGCAGCGGCAACTTGTAACTGATGTTTTTTTAACAGATTATTGGAAAATATATAAGATGAATAAATAATAACCTTGTGCATGGAGGGTAATTTTCGCCTTAATCATGGAGACAATAGAGGATTCTTTGCTGACGTCATTAATTGTTTAGTGGCGTTTTGTTTCATTAACATACGAGTTTGCTCACAAAAGTCATCATGCCATTTATATCAAAGGTAAAAGAACTGTTAAACTTAGTTAATTCTCCAATTTTAAGCCTTTTAGCTTTGATAACAAACCAGTTGTATCGTCATCCAGAACTGATAAGTCCTTTGGTGAAAAATTCAAGGCGATAATAATGCCAAATATTCAAACCATCATCTGGTATCTCCAGTTCAAATTTTCAGATATAGCTTATTATCAACATCTACATGTTCCAGCACACGGCAAGGCGTTCTTTCACTTATGGCTGTTTCTGCTTAGGTCGCCTCATACAGAGGCATCCCTACGAAGCCGGCCATCTGCTGGAGAGAAAAGGACACCACAACACCAGGGAATTCATCCCCTACTCTTCTTAAATAGTGCATGTGTGGGTTCTTTAACGCCCCACAGGGAACTTACCAACATAGAAGATATTTGTGAGACCGAGCCTTTGCAGATGAAATTACAAAGGCAGCAGTTTCTCCTCAGTTATTTTAAGATCCTGAGAGTTGATCCGGCCGAGGTTCGAACATGCGGCCTCTCGCATGACAGCCCCATGCTCAACCAACTGAGCCACCGATGCAATGCAATGCTCTTCCGGCGTTCAGTAATTCATTATTGACTGACTGATTAGAAAACGATAGCCGTGTGCTAATGGCGGCAAAAACGTAAACAAAGATTCCCATTTTTCCTGCGATAGAATGATATCTGCAATCTTAAAAGTTGGCTTCAGTAGGACTTCAATCTTTCCTCGGTAGACGTAAAAACCCGAAACCAAATGAAAGACATTGTAGCTTTTGGTTGAATTCTGGGTTACAAGTTTAGGATTCTTTTCAATGAATCGTTTAATGGATTTGAACCTTCGTCGAACTTGGAAGCCGAATCATTTGAAGGTCAGCACTAATTGCCGCCATGTTGAAAAGCGAGAACACACTGGGGACTGGATTGATATTAGAATTGTTTGATGGACCTCCCGTACAATTTCTTGGGAAATTTCGATTTGATTTCTGAGAGACCATGGTATAACGATAACGATTTACAAAATAAATCGAACAACCCAGAGGAAATTACACTAGCCATTAAAATATTTAATGAAGGGGTAGTTTCTAAAGAAACTGTGGTGCTGCGTCGGTGGGGAAGTAGTTTTCAAGTTGAGATGCGCGAGGATTCTCTAAAAGGTATGGGGACCAAGGAAATCGGAAAGAACTGGGGGATTTCTCCATGAAGAGGTCTTTTCACCCGAAATTGTCAAAAAAAACTATGGATAATAGAGTTTAAGTACCCAAGGATGACATCTTAAAGAACTTAATAAAGCTGAATGAATCAACAGAGAACTTTGCACTCAAGTGGAAAATTGATTTAATTAACCCGAGTGTGAGATCATCAAAGAACGCATGCGCGGTGGCTCCCGAACACCAGGGTGGTTGGTTTGAAAATTCAGGTCTTGCTATGTCACGCGTTGTTTCCTTAGACAAGAAACTTTATCTCAAATTTTCTCTCTTTACTCAGGCCGACGACATAATGGTGCGGGTGACCGGTTTTCCGTGGAGTGCATCCTCTGTCCTGGGTGGAATAGCCATGCTTAGTCTCGTCTCGCTCCCAGCTAAGGAAAACCAGGGCCTAACCTCCGGTCGTGTGAAACCACAGTGGCTCTTGTGCGAGTTTGAAAGATCAAAGAAAAAAGACTGACACCCACACGCATATTACATGGACACAGCCGCGGGGCGGCTGTACCCAGGCTACACGCACACAAACAAAAACACAAATAAACCACAGGCTGCAGACCAGGGGTGCAGGGATGGCGCAGTGGTGAGAGCACTCGCCTCCCACAAATGTGGCCCGGGTTCGATTCCCAGACTCGGCGTCATATGTGGGTTGAGTTTGTTGGTTCTCTACTCTGCAGCGAGCGTTTTTCTCCGGGTACTCCGGTTTCCCCTCTCCTCAAAAACCAACAATTGACTTGATTTACTTTCATTGTTAAGTTCAGTTTACAGTGTCCCCAATTAGCGCTCCAGCGCTTTCCTTTCCACAGAGATTTCCATTCTCGTCTTCAGAGGCCGCGATTTTTTCTGTCAGCACCAAGAATAACGACCTCAGGCTGGTTCCGAAATACGCGCAGTCTCTCTGGGGGTCTATTTTGGTGCTGACCGAAAGAATTGCGGCCTCTGGGGACGTGAATGAGAGTTTCTAGAAAAGGAGCAGGAAGTTCCAGTTTTAAAACTTTCGTGACATATCAGTGGTGCCTTCAGTATCATCTTTTTCGGCATGTTTGATACTGTAATATAGCAGCAAAAATAAGGTTTTTTTAGGACACTCAAAAATACGATCTTGCCTTTTTTTTTTTTAACCGGAGTAATTTCCTTCTCGTGTATTATATATAGCTCTAAGGCAACCGAGTACAAGAATAGAAATACGAAAACTTTGTACAATCATTCTGGCATCGTGACTGTAGGACACGTGCAAACAAATATTAATTCGATAATGGTTTACCCAACAATAATTGAATTACTGAAAAATAAGCTTGACAATAACATTTTTCGCCTGGTATTAGCTGCTTGCAAAAATAACCGCAACAAATATTTGAATGAGCTGCATGCATACTATCAGTATATCTTCCTGAAAAAAATTGGACGCACTCTCACCAAGTATTGTATGACGTATTACTGAAAGGTCTTGAACATTTAATCAGCTGTCCAAGAATGAAGATATTGTCTTTCGTAGCTTAGGGTAATATTTAAAATATTTTTAACAAATACATATTGGTAAGGCGCGTAAGGAAACAGGCTCATCGAGGCTCAGTACGACTTGATGTTTTTCAACTCCTCGTCATTACAAACTACTCTTGGTTATATGAAATGACCACAAGGAAATCTGAACGATGTGGAAGTCTGAAAGTTTACGATTTGTCACATCGCAAAGGATGTGACGATAAACTTATGCCTTGGAAGTTGTAATCATGAAATTGCCACTTATGTTGTATCGCGAGAGAGAGGGAAATACAGCGATTTGTAATAATATCAACCAAAGGAAGTCCTTAGTATTCTGGTGTTTATTACAAAGTTATTTACGTATCAAATTAATTAGAAATTAGCCAAGGGGGTTTAAAAAATACCCCTAGGGGAGACTTTGAAAGTTATTTATTCAGGCATTGGAAAACGTGATTTCCAGCGTTTTGAGGGATGATTGTGGGTTGTTTAATATCTTTGAAACCATCTCGGTTTCGAGCTATTTAAACAGTGAGAACGATTAAGGAAACGATGTTTGTTCATACAAAAGTTTTACTCCAGAAACTGCAGTTGTTCAGACATTTGATGTTCTAGTCAAAGGGATACGATCGGACCAACCTGAGTAACTCCTGGACCTGTCGCAGATAAGAAAGAAACAACACTCTGTTTCAATTAAAGAGTGAGCCCGGAGCTTCCTGGCCAAATTCCGACATACGTGAAGCTACAATTCGGTTTTGGACACTGAGCCGTTTTGTGCAACTGAGTTGGTGCAGTTTAAGTCTTGAATTGAAAAACCGATATCATCGGACGTACCAATTACTCGGAAACTCAAAGATAGATTCTTGAGTGCTAGAGAATGAGTTGATAATGGCTGAACATAGATTTAGTATATGCAAAACTTCGAACGAGCATTAGACAGTGTTTATAGCAGTTGGCTAATCTCGCTTTTTTATGGAGGCCTGTTTGGGTTTAATGTTTTGTATGTTTTTCATGTGATCATTGGCGCGTGCCTAAGCTATGCAATCAACAAAAACAAAGTTGATATCTTTTCTTATGGGGTCAAACAAAGTATTGAGTAAGTAATGGCGGAGTAAATATGCGAGTTCATGCCTGTGGGCGCATTCCATTCTGTTTATCAAGAGCGGTTGGTCGAGGCATCCATAGCATTTTTCAAAACAACGTTTTATTTGTCAATCTCAACAACCCGGTGCTTAAGCGCTATGTGAATTATTTTGGACGATTTCCGATCGATTCTTTTCAAGTGCATCTCTCGTCGAAACCTACATCAACAGTAGAGGAACAACTTGTGCAACATGCAAGAATAAAATAAAATTAGTAATTTCTAAAAGAAAGTGAAGTACTGCGAGAATAGAATCAGTTACTGTAACGACGGAAATGTAGTTAATTTAATTTATTCAAATATATAAATGATCAGTATATTGTACAAGCATAATTGACGTTGAAAACCACTGGGCATGTGTACCGTGAGCTCGTCTAGTGAAATTAAGGCAGCTCACCGGTTTAACTACGCAAGATTTCAGAAAATTTCACTTCATACAGCAAATCTTAATAAAAGTTGGCGACAGGTGCCAGCTTATGTAATTTTCGACGCTGAAAACGAATTTAACGGTCGCCAACGTTGATTTTGCGTCTTTAGCAGGATCATGACGTCACGACGTTCGTTGTCATATGACATCATCATAATAAATTGGCAGTTCGCATAAACAGAAAATTCCGCACTATTTCATATCCCAGGAAATCGCACTTGAACCTTGTATTAGAAGCATCTTTCACATTTTTTGTTGATTTTGAAATTTGTTCATAAAAAGTTGATAAATTAGGGGTTTTCATGCCCATACGATGCAACACCATAAGGGATTGCAAATCTTAATGAACGATTATGCGCTCGTTGGAATTTTCTTGAATCCGCGAGGGGCGCTTGCAGGAATCCTAGAATAATAAGCCAATTAAACAATGTAGACGTTATTTTGTTAAATGATCATTGGCCGCTTTTATACTAAAGACGCATAATTCGTCTGGGGCGAACTTGGGCAAACATTTTTTCTGCGTCTGTTAAATTTGTCTAGTATAAAGACGGACACGGGACACATTATGCGTCCGGACGAACTTTGCAGTTTGGTGCGTCTTGGAAGACGAACTAAAGTGGATAGTTCGACCAGACGCATTATACATCTTTTGCCCGTCTTTATACTAGAGGAAATTAACGGACGCAGAAGCAATGTTTGCCCAAGTTCGTCCCAGACGGATTATGCGTCTTTTATGGTTCGTCCCGTCTTTACACTAGACGGATAACATGAGAGACGCATAATTCGTCTGGACGGACTATGCGTCTCTAATATAAAAACGGCCATTTACAGGTTGCTTTTTCCAGTTTATTAGCCAAAGCTACCATTGAGCCTGGTTCTCACTATTGACGACAGACGTTTCACACATATTTAGGCCAACAAGTTGGCCTGCTCTCAACTGAGTGGCCTCAAAGCTAAGTTGATAAGAGCACAGGGGACCCACACAATATGTTTGTGTATTAACCGTTTGTCATCTTATAATAAATGTATTGAATTCACCGTTTGCTTCTCCTGTAGCGATATATCGATAAATATGTGCAAGGACCATTGCTAAATAAACGTTGTATTACCTTACCTGCGGTGAACTGTCGTTCTTTTGCCTCAAAAGTTGTATTTTGAACGATTTTGAAGAGTTCGAGTCCGCTGTTTTCTGTGCCTAGGCCTCTTAATAGAAGAACGGCTCCAGTGGCGGGGAGATTATTCCCCAGACAGAAAATGGCATCGCTACGCTTTCAAACTTCGGAGGAGAATGGCCGAAAGATTCACTCTTTTTCT
>NC_090888.1:8192356-8194856 GCF_036669925.1 Montipora capricornis | reverse complement strand
CTATAGTCAGAAGCCGCCCTCAGATTTTCATCCCTAAGGTGTTGCTGGCAGAAAACACATGCATTTAAATCGATTGTCGAAGGCCTTTTCAACGCTAAAACGGGATTTATGTTAATTCACGAGTGATGGAAGACCAAGCAAACAACAAAACTGATTGAAGAGATTTTTCCACGCAAAATGACAGGTAAACAACGTGCAAGAAAAAGACACGTGCAGCGAGTTTATGGTACTCTCTTAATTTTCCTCACAGGATGTCCTCATACTCATTAATAGGGTGAAATAAATGTTATCAAGACAGGAAATGGAAAAGTTTCAAACTATCTTTTGTAAATTAGACAAAATGCTACTTCTAATTTCGGTTTTTCTGTTTATGGAACGAGACGAAGCACCTGGCCAAGGTTTCCACACAAATGTAAATTATTAAGTGAAACGCCCTATTCAATTTCCTCTTGCAAAAACGTTTCAGTAGTTCTGAGCTCAGTTTGTTATGAATAAGGTAGTATTACGCCCTCATGGAAAAAGTCTACATGAAACAAAAACGGTGGGTAATTTGACTTTTCTCCTGCATTTCTAGTTACCGGGTACAAGATTTAGTCTTTGCGGAGAGTATTTTTTCTAACCGATAAATTTATACTTAACAGATATCTTACTAGCTTTTTCTTTCGTTTTGGACTTTGTGATTGACAATACACAACAGCATGTTGTTAATTGAATTTGCGCTTTGGAAGAAGAAACATATGGGGAGCGTATTCAGTGGAGGGCATTCCTATGAAAGTGTCAATCATTTGACGTCATTTTTCGGCCAAAAACGCAAATTCGGATTCGGCGTCAAAAATTACATAAGATGGCACCTCTCGCCAGCTTTTACTAAGAATTGCCGTGCGGACCCTTAAATATTCGAATTTTTGAGTATTTCGCCTTGTCTAGGTGTTCGCAGGAACCAGGATTCTTAGGTTAAAAAAAAAAGAGGACGGAAGATAAATGCAAGCGGTTTTGAAACGGCTGTGAAATGTCTCCGCCACACTTAGGTGGGACACTTCATGTCAAATACATAAGCTTGCGTTTGAAATGTCACCCATAACCAACCATTCTCAAACAAGTGCTTTATAGGCTAAATAGTACTTACCACTGCAAACGATACGAAACTACCGGTTTTCGTCGCCTTGTTTGTCCTTAGAATTGTTCGTCTTGAATTTGTCATCAAGTTTCTCATCTAATCATGACTGTAGGGGTAGTTTCTAAAGAAACTGTGGTGCTACGTCGGTGGGGAAGTAGTATACAAAAATTTGGTTTTATCAACGGAGTTGATAATGTAAATTGGCCACCGTACAGAGATTCTAAAAGCTGACGTTTCGAGCGTTAGCCCTTCGTCAGAGCGAATCGAGGGATTATGGGTTACGTGTAATTTTTATAGTAGAGTAGGAGCTACGCTATTGGTGGTAACATGGCAACGTGAAAAATAGGAATATATTAGTTAAATGAAAAGCGTTCGTTAATACCGTGAGGATTAAGGGTGCCGATTTGAAAGATGAATTTTTGTTCCAGATTCTTGCGGCTTTCCGTCGTACCTAGATGTAGGGAAAGGCCGCAGATAGCCATGTGTTTTTTGGAGTGGTTAGGCAGATTAAAATGGCGAGCGACTGGCTTGGATGCATCCTTGTCATTCTTCTCAACATCGCGAAGGTGTTCGCGGAATCGGTCACCTAGTCGTCTACCTGTCTCACCAATGTATAATTTATTGCATAACGTACAGGTTATGCAATAAATGACATTTGCGGAGGTACATGTGAAACGATCGGTGATCTTAACAGATCGCTTAGGTCCCGATATCTTGCTAGTGTTAACAATGAAAAGACAAGTTTTGCATCGTGAGCGCGCGCATTTGAAAGTGCCGGGTTGCTCGTTAGTTTTGAGCGCGCTTCTAAATAAAAAGTTGCCTACGTTTTTGTCGCGTTTGAATGAAATAAGTGGAGGTTGCGAAAAGATTCTACCAGTCTCGGGATCATTTTGGAGTAATTTAAAATTACTAAGAATGATGCTTTTGACTGCGTGATTATGAGGATGGAAAGTGAGGGTGAATGGAATTCTGTCATTCTTATCTTTTTGTGACGTTTGTAGTGATGACTGTCGATCAAATTGTTGGGCGCGATGATGGCCCGCTTTGACCACAGAGACAGGATAGCCACGTTTTTCGAAGAACTGGCACATCTCCTCTGATTTGCTGGAAAAATCGGAGTGCCGTCACGACATTCACAAACTTAAATTCAATCGCAACACTAAATTTTCCTACCTTTCCTCGGAAGAGTGGGCGGCGCTTAAAAATCTTAGTAAACGCAACGACATTGTTGTCAAATCGGCCGACAAAGGCGGCGCGGTAGTTGTTTGGCGGTCCGACCTTTACCAAAAAGAAGCTTTGCGGCAACTTTCGGATACCTCGTTTTATGCCAAAATCCCTAAAGATCTCACTTCCAAAAATCAAAAACTTGTCAAAGACACCATT
>NC_090888.1:8169856-8182356 GCF_036669925.1 Montipora capricornis | reverse complement strand
TCGTTCACGTTTACCGAGAGAGTCTGGAGGGAGGCAAAATCCTGGAGGAATGCAAATGGTAAACACGTTTTCCGTTTGGAAATTCCGTTTGGGAATTTTGGAATACCTTTCGAGAAATCCCGTTTTCTCCGGAAACTTCCGTTTGGGAAGACCAAAATAGGCTTACCATTTACATTCCAACCGAAATTTCCGGATTTTTTGGTAACTGGTAAACAACCATTGTGTTCCTTGGGCGATCCATGATTTTGCATAAAGCACGAGCAATCCCTCGTGAGACTATTTGGTTGCCGACCAATCAGAGGCGATGTGGTCAATGATCAGGCCCAATCTCATTGGCCATAATGTGGCGGGACCCGTATTCTAAATTTACATGATACAGCAAGCGGATGGACCAAGGTCAATGAGAAATTAAATATCCTGTGTTTCATTTTACCGACCTGTTTGAAGCCAACTGAATGAAACTGGCCTCTTGACGCTTGCAAAGCCGCTGTTCCCGCCTCCGCTGTGAAGAGCGCCTTCGTTCGCGGTAGATCATCAAACTGATATGAATAATGGCTGCGGCTCGGCGGCTTTTCTTGAACCTTTCGTGTTCGCGATAAGTACGGTACTGGCTTTGAATGATAAGGGCTGCGCGTGTCATCTTCTTGAATGCAATGTACTGTTTGTTATTCACCGGTACAAGAAAGACATGTCAGTGTGTTGTTCATATAGCGCATTGGGTTCTTTGAATTGATACCTTTTAAACTGCATTCATAACTTTCCATACCAGAGTTCTGAGTAGCTCCAATTAACAAATCGAAAGTGGTTCAGCGTTGCCTGTACTCTTATCGACAACGACATTCGTCATCACAGTGGTCAAAAGGTTGTGGACTCACGAGGCGCAGCCGAGTGCGTCCACAACAAATGAACCACTTTCGATTTGTTTTTTATCACAATATTCAACGCCAAAGAGTGTTTTTATTTCAGAGCGTAACCAAAATCATGACTCAAAGAAAGAGCAAGCGTTGTCTATAACTTCCTCGCAATATGATTGGTTTATTTCCCAAAATGGGCGTTCCTGATTGGCTATTACATGGCGTGACAAAATGACGCGTACAGCGTTGTCTAGACTCTCATCGACAACGGCAAATTAGCCAATCAGATTGCGAGATTACAAGCAATTGTGGTAAAATTTTCATTAGGAAGTTTGAGAAACGACGATGGCTCCCCCATCGACAACGACACAAAACAATAACATTAGGCAGCTTACGAAAGGACGAAGGCGATGACGCCAACGAGAACGTCGTCTAAAAATATCATTTCCCGTTATATAACCCAAAGTCGTTCGGAATGGAAAGTGTGTATCAACATTATAGGAATGAAATTGGCATGAATTTTTTGGGGAGAAAATTTAAAATGTCCCCTCATGTTCTCACGTCCTCTACACAACCCGAAATAGGGAGCTTTAGCAACGATAACGGCGACGCCAACGAGAACTTCACAAATTTGCATATTTAGTAGGCAAAAACAATAGCTTTGCACGCTCTGCACGTGCATTTTTCATTTTTGTCCATTACTTTGCCGTCGTCTCCAAAACAACAACGTGAAACTGCCAAATTTTAGGCTTTATGGACAACGCCAGCACTTGGAGATAAATTCATTTTCTCCCCTAAATTAAGAGCCGCTCATAACGGTTTAATTCCTGAGGGACTGCTACACCTTTGTCATATTAAAAGGCTTGGAATAGCCTCGAAGTGATTGCAATAACGCGAATTTATGTTTTTAGATGACGTTCTCTTTGCCGTTCCCGTCGTCGTCGCTAAAGAGCTCCCTAATTCACGTCGTTGTCAGGACGAGGACAGCAAAGAAATGTACCGGCAAAAATGAAAACTGCACGTGCAGCGCGTGCAGAGCTTTTGTTTTTGCTCATTAGAGCTATTGTTTTGTGGCTTTTTCGTAGCAGGCATCGTCGTCCTTGCGTACGTTTTCTGTTATAAGTTAAAGGCGCTGTTACGGTCAACACTAATTTCCATCCCTCAAACTGACATTGGACATTTCGTAACAATTGCACGACGCAATATCCCATGTTAACATTGACAAGCTTACCGCTCTAAAAAGAATGAAAACAGGTAGAGTTATAGCTTTAGTTCAACAAGAAATAGCGTTTCTAAGCTATGCCGCGCTGGTCTAAAAACCCCGTTGAAAACGGTTAACTTTCAATTGTTTTTCTGGGCACTACTATTTCGATTTTCCGTTAGGTTGTCTCGTTAGTCTAGTGGATATCGGAAACTGCAAGGTGAAGCCATCGATCCGGGTTCAACTCTTTGCATCTTCTAGGCTTGTTTAAAATCTTTGTTTCGTTGAAGTAGATTTGAAGTCTAAAGTAGACTGCACGTCGTTTAAGTTGAATAAAAAGGGAAATGTCAGTTTGAGGGATGGAAAGAAGTGATGACCCGCTGTTACACTGTGCAATTTTTCGTGCTACTTGTCTCGCAACGCCATTTCTACGAACGTTCTCGCATTACGAAACAAGTTGTTTTACGGGTGTTACACTAAGCAACGTTAACGTTTCATGCTACTTGTCCCGTTTCGATGATCACATGAGGTTAAAAGAGCATTTTCATTTGCTGGTGCTGCAAACCGTTACCACACAAGTTGCAGGACAGATGTTACACTGCACAATGCTTAAAACAATCCGTTGCAACCGTTGCGGAAAGTAGAAATCAACGGTTTCTGCAACTGTCTGGCTTAATGGATCGGTACTGCATTCCATCAACAGAGCACGAGTCAAAATTCCATCACGGAGCAAATGGTTTCGCGATGAACCAGTCATTTCGGTGAAAACGAGAAAACAAGAGTACGTGTGAAGCTATTCCTTTTTTCCGAAAAAATTCCAGGGAGAAGAAATGTTCCATTTGTTGGCCCACCGGAACGACCGGTTTGCTCATTCAAAAGGAAAGCGCTCAACGTGTCGTTAAAAGTTGTCCCGTGCAACATCACCTTAAAAGAGGGAAAAATCGTGCTGCACGTGCGGTACGCGTTTTAGCGCATATTCGTGCGGTACTCTGCGTAAAGGCCTGGCCAAACGCTCGCAACATTTCAACGCAACATCTTGCAACATTGTTGGGCACAACATGTTGCGTACGTTTGGCCACCCTGTTGCGATATGTTGCGTGCGTTTGGCCAGCCCATTCAGCGCATGTCGCAACATCATGCCACATTAGGGAGCTTTAGCAACGGCAACGGCGACGGCAACGAGAACGTTACAAATTTGCATATTTAGTAGGCAAAAACAATAGCTTTGCACGCTCTGCACGTGCGTTTTTCATTTTTGTCCATTTGGTCGCCGTCGTCAGCAAAACAACAACGTGAAATAGCCAAATTTGAGGTTTATGGAGGACGTCAGCACTTGTGTGGATAAATTTTCATTTTCTCCTCTAAATTAAGCTTGACTCATATCGGTTTCATTCTTGAGGGACTGCCAAACCATTGTCATGTTAAAAAGCTTGGAATAGTCTCGAAGTGATTACAATAATGGGAATTTATGTTTTGAGATGACGTTCTCGTTGCCGTTGCCGTCGTCATTGCTAAAGCTCCCTAATGTTGCAAGATGTTGCGTTGAAATGTTACAAGCGTTTGGCCAGGCCTTAACAACGACGTGAAATCACCAAATTTGAAGTTTTGACGACAAAGTGAGCAAACAAATACAAACGCCGGTTTCATTCTCTATTTTTACTCTGAAAGCGCTCCTACCAATTCATGTTCAGGATTCTTCGCCAACATTGTATGAAGTGAACGTGATGGACAATGCAAAGCTATCTTTTGAGATGATGTTTTAGTCGACGTCGCGGTTGTAGATCTTAAGGTGACTTGAACCAGTTTCACTACTTTTAAGAGACCTTCTTATTAGGAGGGTTACAACTACCGTATTGTATCGCGTAACAGCAATGTTATGGTACCATATGAAACACCATTATTGCTTAACAAAATGCGCCCACTATCGTGACGTAATAGGTTACCATGGTAAAATTAAAGCTCTCCAAAAACACCCTACTTGCTTATATCTCAAATATGAACTAGGTGACCCCCATTTTTTCTTGTGGAATAGTAATTAACAACTTTCGAAAAAAATTCAGGTAGCTCCGAATAGGCCATTTCCGAGTTCACGTCTGCGTCCTCTTCAAGGCGAGTCTAAGTGCGAAGTTTTTCTTATGAAAATTAGTTTTCATTCATTTGTAAAGTAGAACTAATTAACATCACAAAAACTTTGCACTTAGATTCGCCTTCAAGAGGAGGCAGACATGAACTCGGAAATGACCTATTGGCCACCATGAATTTATTAAAACTTTGCCGATAGTTCTATTTAACTTTATGTCTCTTGTTCTTCATAGAGAAGAACTGCATTTTTCCAAACGTTGGCCACGTAGCATTTATAGGGAGCTTACGTAAGGACAACGCCGCCGCCAACAAGAACGTCGTCTAAATTTAACATATTATTTCCCGTTATTGTACTAATTTCGTTGTAGGGAAGGTATCTGTTTACAAATATTGCTTTTGTTATTCAAATGTGCTAAACCATAGGGAACAAAAGATCCTCTGTTTCGACAGCCAATAAGGCGTTCGTTGGCACATTAATAGGGAGCTTCAGCTACGACAACGGCGACGTCAACTAAAACGTCACATATTTGCATATTTAGTGGCCAAAGACAATAGCTTTGCACGCTCTGCACGTGCGGTTTTTATTTTTGTCCATTTCTTTGCCGTCGTCAGCAAAACAACAACGTGAAATGACCAAATTTAAGGTTTTATGAAGTACGTAAGGATTTGAAGATAAATTTTCATTTTCTCCCCTAAATAAAGCGCCGCTCATAACATTTCCATTCCTGAGGGACTTCCATACCTTTCCCACATTAAAAAACTTGGAATAGTCGTGATTACAATAATGAGAATTTATGTTTTGAGATGACGTTCTCGTTTCCGTTCCCGTAGTCGTTGCTAAAGCTCCCTAATGGGGACTTTACGATATACGACGGCGAAGTCAACGAAAACATCACCTCAAAATATAACTTAGCACTATCGTAAGGTTCTCGCGGTTAGCCCATCTCGTTCGCATCGCACAATGTGGTCGAAGTATCATAAAAAATAAATGGTACGAGCGGTTTCAGCGTAAAAATAGAGAATTATAGATTCTCATTTGTGCGCTCGCGTTGTTGTCAAAACTTCCAATTTCGTGATTTCACGTCGTTGTTGTGCAGAGAACCGCACGATTATGTGCTAAAATGCGTGGCACGTGCAGCACGATTATTTTTCCTCTTTTAACCAATGATATTGTTGTTTCGTGGCGTTCTCGTTGACGACCGCGTCGTGCGGGACCGTGAAGTCCCCAATGACAATTGGTGACGTCAACGATATCTTTCCTAGAACCCCAAGTCGTTCGGAATGGAAAGTGTTTATCAACACTGCGGGAATAAAATTGGCATGAATGGTGTGGTTGTTTGGGAAGAAAATTAAACTGAAATATTTCGTCAGGTTCTCACGTCCTCTACACAATCTCAAATTTAGTCAATTCACGTCGTAGTCAGGACGAAGGCGGCGAAGATGATGTACCAAAATGCAAAACGCACGTGCATCTGAGGTATTCAGAATGAAGATTATCATCAGCTTAAGAGGTGTTATATTGATACAACACCAGATTCTCAAGACTATTCAACAAAGAAATATACGGTACTAGTTGGGAGAATGAACGTTCCGTTCCGATTGTGCGAATGAAAGGGTTAGAGCAAAACCAGAGCATAAAAAATGAAAACAACGTGTAGTGTTACAAACCTCTTTATATCTGCGGTAGTGATGTTGAATTAAGATGGCTGCCTCGATTTCTTGCTGCTGTTGATGGCGTCTCGTCTGAAATAATCAAACGAGGAGTACTTAAGAGTCACGTTTAGGTAAGTCGCCGCAGGAGAGAGAAGGAGAAAGAATATACTCAGCAGGCCTAGATAAAGCTCGAAACTTAGCAGATAGGGTTCCTGGAAAATCTTCAGCTAATTATCTAGTAAGTCAGAAGGAGTGCGTTATGGCGGTGGGTGCAAATTTCTTATGGCAGATTTCGAGAGTATTTTAGAAGTGAGGACGGTAGAGGAATGGGTCTTTTGCAGCTTAGTGATTACATGGTACCAAAACCGCCATACTGAAACGCAAATTGCACACTGGGACATCTAAAACAAAGCACGTTAATTTACATATGTCCCAGTTGGCAATTTGCGTTTCAGTATGGCGGTTTTCGTACCATGTGATCACAAGCTGCTAAAGGCCTTTTGGCGGCCGACATTCCTTTGTGTTCATTCGTCACTGGCTGCAACAGCTCTGCTGTACATTCCAAGGTATTAAAAATATGCCTTGAAGGTATGAATGTTTCAAAGTTGTGTCAACGGTATGAACTTTCCGTCGAGGATACTTTACTTGCGGGCGCGGCGGTAACGAAGTTTTATTCAAGTTTTTAAAAAAATGGACCAAAGATGGGCAATGGAGCGACTACTTCCGAGGAAGGGAAATTGAAAGAACCAAATTTAAAAAATCTATGTCCTGAGGGGAGGGTTCCCGGAGTGTTGTTAACTTAAAATAATTATCTCACCCCTCACCCCTCCCGACCCAACATTATCCACCTCCCAAGGCGGCAGGAAAACGACTAAGTGACCAAGGCTTTTATGTACAAGAACAAAAATCCATTTATCACATGGCCCGTAAGGCTCCGCGCGCGCTTTCATTCAAACTATTGGGAACAACCCTGTATGAGGGCCGTACGCCTTAGCTCGAAAAGGGTCAGAAAAAGCCGTACGGCCCTGCTAGGAACACGTGCTCCTCCGTGCGATGCGATCTTAGAGGATTTCGTCGCTTTTAAACAACCAAGTTATTTACAGTCAGAAAAGCAAATGCAAACAACATATTAGATAAATTTTCTGTGCAAAATTTTCTTACTTATTTTGTCCAAACTTCAGATTCTGAGTGCTCGTGAATAGTGTAAAGAGCCCATATGATAAAATGCTTATTGACTGAGTTTAGGTCGGGCCGGACAGGAAAATTTTGGCCCTCGGGCATGGCTCGCTACGCTCGGTCCGTACGCCATGATCTCTAGCCAAATATTTTCCCGTCCGGCCCTTCCACTCAGTCAATAAGTGCATATTACTCTCTTCCTTTCAGGTAACAAGGGAAGTAAAGTGATCTACGTTTCAAAATGAAATAAGTCATAACATTTTTTATAAAAACAACATTGGCACTGAAAGATTTTGCATAAGCATCACTTCCAGTTTCTCTTGGGACTTCCAATGGTTCCAACTGAAAATGAAAAGAATGCCTATGCAAAATTTCGGAGGGAAACCAAATTTGAGTATTATGGTATTTTTGAAAGTGGCCTAGAGCGATTTTCAATTGAGTGTCGTAAAACCATAACCAAAGTAATCACTTTGGCCAATCAAAAAGGATGGAGGCAATCCGGTAAACCAATCAAAACTCGGAGTATTTACACGTAGCCGACACAAAGCGCGGGAAATTGTGCACGCGCGAGCCACGATTGGTTTTGGTTTCACTTCTGATTGGTTGCAAAAGTGGCGCGAGAACTTTCAACCAATCACTGAGTAAAGTAATCATAAACCAAAGCAATTCGCTAATTACTTTCGACACTCAATTGAAAAGCACTCTAATGAGCAAACTACGTTTCATCTACTCTGCTCATGCGTGATTGCTAGATGGTTTTGGCGCTTATTTGTCAATTGGCATAACTCACTCCATCCTGGAAAAATACCCACACTTTCGAAAAAAGAAGTCGTATCCGGTGCGGTGAATGATTGATCGTCTTGTTCAACCCTCAACCACTTTATCCATATCGGAAAGTACTGTCACTGCACTAATGCGCTTGGGGAAAATAAGTTTCAATTTGCGGTCTAAGTTATTTTTGTTTACGGAAAAATCGAAGTGGAAAAATACCTTTCTGTCATGACAAATGCGCAAACTGTTTTTGTTAAAAAATGGCGTAGGTTTCTCGAGTAACATATTTTGATGTTACTAGTTAAGTGTTAGTTAAGAGTTTTGATCTGTAAAGTGTCTTTTAGTAATTTACCACGTTCGTTAAGTTTAAAATAAAATACAAATAAAGAGGCATCACCACTCGCCTTGCTCGAGGGCAAAAACTGGAACTAACTGGTTGTGGAACCATACAATAAAGAAAATGGTCTTTTCGGAAACAATGAAACCTTGTTTACCTTGTAGTTTCTGTATGCGTTCTGAATAATCTTAGCAGCTTCATAAAGCTCCCGCTGCTCTCGATCAGTCAAAGTCAAGTCTGACAAATCTCTTTCCAGCATCTTACGAGAGCTTGAGATGAACTCTTGGAATTCAGTCGTATCCGGCCCGGCAGGGGAAGAATGGGGCGAATTTAAGAAGCCAGGAGAGCCTGGAGAGAGCGAAGATTTGGAAGAGCAAGGCGTCAGAGGGGAAGACTGGGACGAAGCTGAACTGAAGCTGTGCAGCCTCATTGTCGCGCCCCAAGTCCCGGATGTAACGAGCTCGGCGTTTTCTTGAAGAGGTGACAAATGTCCGGGCAGGCGATGACCGAGTTCTGCTTCTTGTTCGGCTTCGTTAATCATCGAGTGTATCTGAACTAACGTTTTCGCTAGAGTATTGACTGGCCTTATACTCATCTGCAGCTGCTCTGTATCTTCCTCCTCATCAACGAACATTGGAGAGCCCGCTCTTTCCGCCATTGGGGTGTCCCCATGGGCCGCCAGAAAGGGACCAGAGTTAGGAGCCAGGGATAGAGGCTGAGGGGAGCCCTCACAAGACGAGGCCTCAGGTGATGGAGAACCCTCTGAATCGTGAACCACCTCCACAAAAAAGCGCCTATAAGGGATTCAAAGTAATGCCAGCGCTAAAGAAGAACTCAGTCTCACATTTTAGGTTTACTCAAATCACTGGAACCTACAGTATAGAAAACCTGCGTTTTTTTTCCTTACGGCTAGAAGAACAAACTCCCTTTCAGTACTTCCCTAATTTTTACTGCGCCACCTCGAAAACTATAACATATCAGAGTCATTGGCACATTGGATGGTCATGGATTTAACTTGCACTTTGCTCTTGGCATAATTTTTCTATCTGAATTTATTGGAAATCTCATATTACGGGAAAGTGAAATACGCGCTAAGCTTAACAGTTTTTTTTATGACGACGAAAAACGAAATCTTTCCCTTGCAAACATTTGGAGGGAGACTTCAAGCGCGCACTGTCAGGTACCATCATTCGTAAACTCGATTGCTGATAGAGCGAGTTTCAATCGAGTGTCGTAAAACCAAAACCAAAGTAATTACTTTGGCCAATCAAAAAGGACGGAGACAATCCAGTAAACCAATCAAAACTCGAAGTAATTACACGTAGCCGACACAAAGCGCGTGAAAATGTGCACGCGCGAGCCACGATTGGTTTTGCTTTCACTTGTAATTGGTTGAAAAAGTGGCGCGAGAATTTTGATCCAATCACTGAGTGAAGTAATACAAAACCAAAGCAATTCGCTAATTACTTTCGACACTCAATTGAAAACCGCTCTATGCAGCCGACCGTGATGCTCAAGTCATCGAAGTCCTCGATTAGTAAGCTCTCGATTTCGAGCTCACCGTCGCATGTGTCAGAAAAAAGCGCGTAATTCTGGAGAGACTCACCTATTTGGCATGGACACAACGAAATCTTCGATTACGTCCACGACATCAAGGAAGCCCCTGTCTCTTGCCAGCTGCAGTGGCATGCGACCCCGTGCATCAGGTTCCAGCAACGCTTTGGGCTCGGTCTCCAACAACGTTAACGTGGTGACAGTCTGACCCAATGCGCATGCCCAAATAAGAGGCGTACAACCAAACTCGTCCTTCCTGAGCGGGTTTAATTCATCTCTAACCAGCCCGCTTCTATTTTGACGCCAATATTTGAGCAGAACACACACAAGTCTGTTGTACCCCAACGCAGCAGACAAATGAAGGAGTGTCATTCCTCGGAATGGCTTCGTGCCTCGCGCTGAGTTTTTGTCGTCACCTGATGCGTGCTGCAGAACCTCGCAAGCAACAATGAGCCGCTCCTCGAACGTCCTGCATTGCTTCCCTTGTTTTTCATTACTGAAGTTATTTGTTTCCCTGGCATTGCGTCTAGACTCTAGTCTCTCCAAGCGATCCAGTAAAGCCAGTTTAAACCGGTCGTCATCGGTCGCGAGCCACTCGTGACAGCTCGCGTTGCCGACCGGCGAATCACGTGTGCGGTACTCAAACACGCATGCGTTGCTGACGATAAACCCGTTACAGGCCACCTGAAGAGTAACTAGGCCGGGATCGTGCGGCGGACAAAAACATCGAAGGACGCCCGGTTGATAAAGGACCGCGGGCACGCTACAACCGTCAAACAAACACGTGAAGACGCCCTGCTCCGTTCTCCATTCGCCGGTTATCAGAACTTTCGCTCCACCTTCTGGGTAACACCACTCGGGAGAAAAATCAGAGATGCGAGCGGACCCTGGAACGACAAGACTCTCTGGATGCGAAGAATGCGTAACAGTGATTTTCCCTCTATCGGCTGTACGAGAATAGTTATTGTTTACGTCATTGGGCAATGGGGCAGCGGATTGACGGTTAAATGTTTGCGCCGAAGATTGAACAAGCGAAATTTGGTTTGGCGTACTATCTGAAACTGTCCGATTTTCGGTGACACCTGACATGGTTATCTCGCTTGATTCTCTCCTTCCAACGTCCAAAGCCTCGGAGCTATTCACTTCTGAGATCCCGGATGTACACGTCAGAGAGTTCTTGCTAACGTTAGCAAAACATGGCGTCACAACAGAGCTTCTATTCGGACTGACGGGTTTAACAAATACGTAGGTAGCGGATGATACACCGCATGTGGTACCTTGAGCAAAACTGCCGGATTGCTGTGCGATTTGGCTGCCGGAAGTAAACAAAGTCGGCGTGGAAGGAGACGACGTTGTGTTTACAGCTGAAGAGAAGCTCGGCTCGAGGCAAACGCTAGCGAGCGTTGTAGGAACACTTTCGTTCTCTTTTGGTGGCGATTTAAGGCAATCTGTGAAACACTCTGGCATGACATGGCTTAAATCGTATTCGAACATGTCATCAAACTCGAGAGAATCTAAAGGTGTTAAGTCAGTCATGTCCGCAGTATCCTCACCGCTGTTAGAAGGTTGGGATACTCCAGGCGCAGAATCCGTCACAGTACAACTTCCGGAGTGGCTCTGACGGGACAATATTTCATCACTTTTCGCTGAATCAGTGAATCGTGATTGGCAATCTCGATCGACGGGAAGGGGAACTCGAAACGGACCACTAAACACGCACTGATCCGAGTCCGGGATATTTTGAGCAGGAATCCCGCCAATCACGGAATCGGATCCCGAGAAACTAAGCCGGGTTCCAGCATCAGACATATAACTTCCATAATCGCTGGATGGACTGCTTCCTAACTCGGCTACGCGAGGGTGAATAAAGATCGAATTCCACTGGATTCCACCTGTATGACAAGACTCTTGAGAGAGTTGGTTAATCTGTATTTCATTCGAAATCTGATTCTGAGGCAAAAACTGAGAATTTGACGTCGAAGTGACATTTCTGGTGCTGTTTGTCAAATTCTGCAATTGATATGACAACGTGGACGCAGACGAATTTGTTACCATGGGAACGACAGAAAGTATGGACACGTCTCCCGGAGACTGTAGCTGAGATAAGTTTTGCGCGCCGCTGTCAAAAATGTGACAATCACGTGATAATGAGGAAAACGCTGACTGACTCGTGTTTTGACGGTGATCACCGTTCCCTTCCTTAGGTAGGGTGTCATCTTCTAGCGAAGGCGAACCTTCTCTATGTCCTGTTACAGTTAAACGCCCTTGATCGTTTTTGGTGACTTTGATCATTTTTATGCGCAGTTTTCCTTCCTTGGCTTTTGGCTGAAGGCTTTTGTTAGGTGAGATGGAGATCTTATACACTGATTTGTTACGTTTTCGAGTCTTTTTTCCTTTAGATGAAACTGCCTCGCCTTCCTCAGAGGAAGAGGGTGATGCCGGCGGACTCTCTTCAGAAACCTGCGAATTAAAACGTAAAGAAACAAGACTAAGAACCCGGGTTAAACTTGGGATTACCGAAAACGAATCCAGTGTCGACAGGAATTTTGGGGCCACATTCTCAACCAATCAGAGGCAAAAACCAACATCGCTTGTGATTGGCTCCTACGCATTTTTCCGCGCTTAACACCGCCTGCATGAATTTGCTATGCGCTCTAATTGGCTCCTTTTGCTTGCTCGGTTCTTTTCTGATTGGTCAATTTGACGGTACCCGGTCGCTACACCTTGTCATCTCTAAAGTAACAAAGGGCGCTTTCCATTCGACAAGAAGTTTTACTTGTAGTTAAAAATTTCGATAATTGAATGGAAAAGCATTTTCCGGGTGGCCGCTCGAAACCAATCACATCAACGAGTATTGCCCCAAAATGTAAAC
>NC_090888.1:8142356-8149856 GCF_036669925.1 Montipora capricornis | reverse complement strand
CCGAATGCCATTTTCCCGCACCATCATAACATTGGCCTTGACAGTCATCCATAGATAGTCCTAAATCAGCTACAGCACCAATTATTTAATCTTTGAAAGCTGCTCCTGTCGTTCCATCCTCACAAAGGTAGAATCCCACAAATCCTTCTCTGACTGTTTTGTTTGAATCAAGAAATCTGATCACCACTGAAAGATTTTCTTTGTTTGATACGTCAGCTGCTTCGTCAGACATAATAGAAAAATATTTGCTCTCCCTGATTTCCTGCGACAAATTATTCACTATGATAGCACCCACAGTTGTAATCATCTCGTTTTTGACGGGTTTTAGAAATATGTCGCATTTCTGGGTGCAGTTTTTCAAGTGATGTTGCAGTGTTTGGTCGCCGCTGTCAATTCGAAATTCTAATAGTGCCTGAAAGTTTCCAGAAAGACTGGCATTTTGTGGATCATCATCTCGTGGACCTCTGAGGGCTATGTTGTTTCTTTTGCAAAAAATTATTGTCTTGAACAGAGATTTCAGAATTTCGCGATTTCTTTTGATTTGTTGTTGAAGTAAGCTGTTTATCTGTCGATCAATTGGGAGCAATTCTCTTGTCATATTTCTCAAAAAATTATAACAAGGATAGTTGATTTCGTGAACTGCAATAAAGGGCTAAAAAATAAGGTTTGGAAGAAATTTGAGTGATTTCTGCAGGTCACTTGAACTACTCTGGATCCACCCCTGGTTCTGCACTTCTCACTTCTTTTTCCCAAAGGGTGGTAGAGATGTTCCCCTATCAAGCGACCATTCGATTACCCAAAGGAAGTTGCGGGCTTGGCATGGCCTTCCTACGATGTTGACTTTCGTAGGAAAACAGCCACAAACCTCCCCCTCCAAAACAGACATCTAACCCAGGGTCCAAATTAACTTGTGCATTTTGGCCTGTTTTATGGATACCAGAAAGCAACAACCGCATGGTCTTGTGTATGTGTCAAGCATTATCTTTTCACTTTCAAAAGCGCACATTTTGGAGAGAAAATGTATCCGACCTCGAATGTACATGTAATAATGAAATGTATCTGCCCCCTAGTTTGTCGAAAATTTCAGCTACAGAAACACTAGTCACACCCTGTCGAACACAAGCCGCCATAGCGGTACATTGCTCACACCAGTCCTTGAATCTCTTTACTGAGTTGTTTTTCCCCCTGCAATACATATTTTATGAGAAACAACGGCTTGTGACGTTATGGAGGCTGTTAACGGAAAAAATCCTTCATTTCTATTTCAAAACAGTCTCAGGATAAAAAGTAAGACATCTCTTGGCAAACAGATCTGACCTTAACAATGGCGACCAGTTGTGAAATTCTGGTCGCCAGTACTCAATTTTTTAGTTGCATTAGCAACCAGGAAGGCGCAATTTCAGACCCTGTAACCTGCCTCCAGAATAATCCCCATTCACCCCTGAGGGAGCTCCAGGGAATGGCCCGGAAAGACCACTACTACCTTTACACAGCCCTTCCCGTTGGCCTACGGAGGTCCCCTTCATTTTTAATCAGCTTTCCGTAACCCCCCCCCCCCCCCTCCCTGTTCGACTTGCTCACAAGGTCACCCTGATCCCTTTTGTTACTCATCTGTGCAATACAAGGCTCCTACGGCACGATTATGTTTATCTGGCAGCACTTGACAACCTTCACATTGAGTCTGGCTGTCTCCTGGACATTCTGGCTATGCCAGTCCTTCACAAAAGTTTGAGGGGGATCAAGCTCTCCCATGGGAATGCAAGAAGGCTTGCCACCTGATCACCTCATCAGTTCTCCATAGCATCTAAGTATACTAAGTTACAACTTTAAGTCTACCAAATGTTGACTCCTTTATGTTATGGGCTGCATTTACCCTTTCATTTTTTGGCTTCTTAAGAAGCAGCGAATTTACCTGCAATGGCAATTTCGACCCTCAGTCCCACCTTGCTAGAACAGACATTTCTTTCCATCCCAACATCCTTCACCCTACTTCATTTGACACTGCAATTTAAAAGTCCAAAACTGACCCTTTCTGGGAGACAGCCAGGCTCAGTTTTGCAAGGTCAAACTCAGACCTTTATGCATCGTCTGCCCTGCAAGATTATATGCTCAAAACTGCTACTCAAGACCCCTGGCCAGCTACTCTTCAGCTTCTCCTGTGGACCATATCTCACCCAGACTTCACACACCAACAACTTATGGTCTCTCTTAAACCTCTGTGACAATGACAGCTCCTCCTCTGCCTCTCACAGCTTTAGTATTGGTGCTGCTACAACCGGCAGAATCACTGGCATTTTCAACTGGCTCTTCAAATTCTGGGTCGCTGGAATCCTAACACATACCAAGCTTACATCAGGACTCCAAAGGAAACAATATGTCAGGTTCCTCAGTCATTGGCCTCTTGCTCCTCCTGCTAACAACCCCCTGGAATCCTTGAAAGCACTTGAGTATCTCATTGAAACTTGGATTTTTCTAACAATCAGTAATGATCTATGACAGTTCCTTGGATAACTTAATTCATATTTTCCTGTATTGTCCTGAACCTACAGTGTTTTCACCTATGGGTACAGCAATCATGTTGGCATCCCCCTGGAAGCCTGCTGTGTGCATTTGCTTCCCCCCCCCCACCCTCATTTCTCCTCGATACGATTGCCTTTCATCCCCTTTTCAGTCACATGCCAGCCATCACATGGGTGAAAGCACTATCCTAAGCTTAATGCCATGTTTCTCCTTTAAAACAAAAAAGGAAAAAGGCCCATTCGGCACTTGAGGGCTTTCTGTGACATTCTCTTTCCTTAGGCTTTCTGCCCTCTCAAGTTCATGTAGTACTATTGGAAATGACTATTTTGACGGAAATGTTTTGCACGAGGGTCCTATCCCCTCCAGCCAAATGTGTTGTGCGAGGGTCCTATCCCCTCCAGCTGAATGTTTTGTGTGAGGGTCCTATCCCCTCCAGTCGAATGTTTTGTGCGAGGGTCCTATCCCCTCCAGTCGAATGTTTTTTGCGAGGGTCCTATCCCCTCCGGTCAAATGTTTATTTGCGAGGGTCCTATCCCCTCCAGTCAAATGTTTAGTGCGAGGGTCCTATCCCCTCCAGTCAAATGTTTAGTGCGAGGGTCCTATCCCCTCCAGTCAAATGTTTAGTGCGAGGGTCCTATCCCTTCCAGTCAAATGTCTAGTGCGAGGGTCCTATCCCCTCCAGTTAATTGTTTTGTGTGAGGGTCCTATCCCCTCCAGTCTCTATGCGATGCCCATTGGCTTTGGTTTTTTTATTTTTATTTATTTTTTTTATGCTCATGTCGTACTTTCGACCCCTATCTCCACTCGTTGGTTCTCTACTTTCACCTTTGGGGCAGGCAATGTTTGCTTTTCGCTATTGCAACTCCGTGGAGATGGGGTCATTTTTTCTCCCTGTCAAATTGGGAGCAAAACCACTAAATGGGCTTCGCACAGGGCACTCCTCGTTTATCTCGGCGTTTTGGGCGGGGAATTGCTGCCTGCGGCACCCCTTCAGCCCTGTGCTGAAGCCCCGTTAGGGAGGGGGCATATTGTTACTCTGCTGGACTGGGTTAACTTGGCCCCAGGACATTATGCCAGCAACTATGCCCGCCTTGCAATACAGGCATGAGGCACCCCCTCGGCTAGTTGCCGAGGCCCCTCATCCGGTGGTCCATACCGGCGGTGGGTATTATCCGAGCCTTGCCAGTACATTCCCTGCCCCTCGTTTACGCCCAAGTTGTGTGTATTCTCTTTTATTGCGCACCAAAGCATTAAATGATATTTTAGAATAAAATAGATGTTAATGCTGGTAAGCAAATACTGGGCAGCGCCTGGGAGGAGAGCGTGACTTCCCATCACGTGACTACCTTATTTGGCTATTTCATTCATCCCGCCATGCGAGCCTTCTCAGTTTGACATTTCCAAACCTCAACTAGTTCTGTCTTTTCCGTTGAGCAATTTAATCCCTCCCTCCCGCCCTGTTTGCTTTCTGGTTCTCTTGTATTTTATTTTTTCCTTATGAGCTTCTGTAACCTATTCAATAGTTCTCCTTAATAAAATATGGGCGGGGAATTGCTGCCTGCGGCACCCCTTCAGCCCTGTGCTGAAGCCCCGTTAGGGAGGGGGCATATTGTTACTCTGCTGGACTGGGTTAACTTGGCCCCAGGACATTATGCCAGCAACTATGCCCGCCTTGCAATACAGGCATGAGGCACCCCCTCGGCTAGTTGCCGAGGCCCCTCATCCGGTGGTCCATACCGGCGGTGGGTATTATCCGAGCCTTGCCAGTACATTCCCTGCCCCTCGTTTACGCCCAAGTTGTGTGTATTTTCTTTTATTGCGCACCAAAGCATTAAGTCGACACTCTGGTTATACGTGGAAAATAACTTTAATGCTGACTCAGTACTAGCCTCCGGAAAAGACCTTCTTTTGGCTCGACACGCAATCTTTCCTCGTGAATGACGAGCCAAAAGAAGCTAACTCAGTACAGCATTAGCAGAACACTGTTCGTGACCCTGTGCGGCGGCATTTGCGTTCCAACAATCGACATTTTTCGATGGTTGGTTGGAGATGATTTGGGGAAGACGTAGTAAGTCATTAGCTGCTTCGTGGAATCTGCCTTGTCCAATCGTTGATCAGCAGGAAAGTTTTTTTAAACAGTTTTTTAGTGTTAGTGCAAATTTATCAGTTACACTGTTTTGTAGGCTATACTGGTTGGAGGACAGACACGGCTTGATTTACCGTCACAACGCATTAAAAGCAAGGTGAACACGCCATAAGTGACTATCCCGGTGGAACCAGGTGTGGCCATCACCTCAGTTTACGCTGATTCATAGGCAGCCATGGACAGTTACTTCG
Organism: Montipora capricornis; assembly: GCF_036669925.1. Taxonomy (NCBI): domain Eukaryota; kingdom Metazoa; phylum Cnidaria; class Anthozoa; order Scleractinia; family Acroporidae; genus Montipora; species Montipora capricornis. The sequence continues at coordinate 8,144,999 of NC_090888.1, read as the reverse complement.
GTCTTGTTAGGCCTCATCAGCACAAGTGTACCAGTACTTTAGGCATCTCTTTAAGTGGCAGCTCCAGACAACAAATGTGGTAAGCTGGGTTGGGAATAGCACGGCAACCCTGTGGAAAGACAGTGAATTTTGCTGAATTTGCCTGAACCATTATAACTCCTTTATGGTCTGACGGTTGTGGATGGTGAGAACTGACCTCTCAAAAAGCACTTCTATTCCGAGTATTTTTGTGAAGTATGGTGATCAGAATCAAGCCGCTGTATCGACCGTTAACAAAATTTGTAAATTTTTTATAATCCTTGCGATCAAATTATGCAAATTCCCGCGAAATTCGAAGCCATATGAGGACATTCCTAATAACAAATTTTTTATTACGTTGCGCCTTGGGCAATGATCTAATTTTCCGTTAGGTGAATGATATTAACGAGGGGTATCGATCGGTTAGTGCAAAGTACGAGCACGTACCGTGAAAACAGGAAGTGGCCTTGGTCCAGAGCACTGATCAACGGGATTTGTTTCAACATCATTTGCAAGTCTTGAAAGCAAAGGAAAATAAAGGCGACAAAGGCACATTTAGTTGCCATAAATGTACTTGTTGTTGTAAAGAAGGCAGGTAGATCCCCTCAAGAGAAACTAGAAGCAACGAAATAGACCAAAACCTCCCTTTCATACATAGCAAAACTTCTTTACCTTTCACAAAATTGTTGCGCAGCCCCACTGAAGTTCTAGATTGCATTAGTCTAACCATGATTACATCAGGGGCGTAGCCAGGGGCAGTCAATAACATAATTTAGTATAAACACACAGGTGATTATACAAAATCGCGCGCTCTCATTGGCTCGCTATCTCGGATTATCAGCCGATAATCACCTCGACGGACAAAATGGCTGCCAGTAGTCGTTTTGCCACTGTAAGTGAAGATGATTTCGCGTTGAAATGTTTTTTTTTCTCTTTTTTGAAATAATCACCTGTGTATTTATACTAAAACAATTATTGGCCTCAGGCTCAGTGACTATCGACTTCGTCTCGGTGAATAATCACCGATAATCACTTCGCCTTCGGCGAATAATTGTTAAACAAACCATATCTGTGAGACTGGAACAGAGTAATTTATGCCACCTGCAACTTGCCTACTGTACTATCAATCTCAGACGTCCGTAGACAAGGGCATTTTTTCAGCCCACTTCACGGACCGTTGATTTCAGGCAGCGTTTACACGAAAGCAGTTCACATCATCATGGTTCCATGACTTCGAAACCGCGTGAAAATCGATGCAATTTGGAAGTGTTTACACAAAACCTTTTCACCAGAAAATCAAAGTCGTGAGGTTATAACCGAGTGCTGCACTATGTGCTAAATTCACTATTTTGAATTGAACAATGCAAACACATTTCGCTCCAAAATAGTAACCGTATTCAAATCGATGCGGTTTTACTGTTTACACGACAGATGAAACCGCATCGTTTTGAAAACGCTCCACTTTTGGCGGTTTCGATAGGTGTCGTGTAAACAGAAGGAGTAACTGCATCGAAAACGATGCGGTTACCAAATGAAACTGCGTTCGTGTAAACGCTGCCTCAGTCTGCGGTTAAAAAATTCTGATCACGTTTGTTTGTTTGAAGTATTGGCAGCTATTCAGCTGATGTGGACCTGCTATACCCACCCACCCATATACTCAGAGAGGACAGCCACAACTCCGGGAGCTTCATCCCCTACTCTTCTCGAATAGTGTGTGGGTTTTTTAACGTCCCACAGGGAACTAATGAACATGGAAGATATTTGTGAGACGGGGCCTACAGTTTATAGTCCTTATCCGAGAAGACTTGAAAGTCTAACCATTTGCGGATACAAAGGCAGCACTTTCTCCTCAGTTATTTAAAGACCTTGAGTGTTGGTCCATCCGGAGTCAAACTCGCGACCTTCCGCATGGCAGCCCGATGCTCAATCAACTGAGCCGCCGTTGCGCGGTTTCTTTTTTTTTTTGAGCTCTGCGGTTTCGAAAATACCGATCTAGTGACGCTATTTTCTGTTGCTCTCCCCAAAGAGAAAAGCGCGAAACGGTGTTGACGGCAAGTAAAACCGGCCGAAGCTATTACGGGAAAAAGACTTGTTGGAGGAAATAAGAAGCAGGTGAAAACTTTTCTTCAGATTGTTTTTATTCGAAACCGCAGAGCCACAAAAGTGTTATCACGTGATCAGATTTTTTTAACCGCAGACTGAAATCAACGCCCTTGTCGCCTTGTCCACTGACGTCTGAGATCGATAGTATGCAGCTATTTTATAGGCTTCCCCCCTCCCCTCCCCCTTCCCCCCCCTCCCCCCCCGCGGCACTCGCTGCTCGTCCGAAAAATTGTCACTTTCACCAAAAACACCGCGGATGACCAGTAAGTACGTTGGGTATTGTTGAATATGAGCGAATGTGAAGCCCCCAGCCCCCCCGCCCCCCCTTGAAAAATTCTAGCTACGCCCCTGTACATTTAAGCACAAATTTATCATACCAAATCTTCAGTCTTTACTGTTAATCTCACCTTGCAAATGATCACTAAGCAGCTCCTTGCGCAGCTCTTTTAGAAATAGCAGTGACCTCTCGGTATCGCAGCAGTCGTTCAAAACAGGTACAGTCGAACCTCGATTATCAGGACT
>NC_090888.1:8129856-8139856 GCF_036669925.1 Montipora capricornis | reverse complement strand
GTTCAGCGCGCGCTTCTTTCGTGCGCTCGGTACAGATGAGGGCTCGCGTTCGCCTAACGCAGGAGGAGAGTAAAACTACTGTACGGAGTTGAATTTATTCCCCCGGATCTACGTTAAAACCCTTGGGGTTCAATCAATTTCCGCGGGGTATGCACATTTGTGACTACGAAGAAAAAAAGGGAACACGGCTGGTTTTCAGACGGTATGCTACTATCAAAAATACCATTGTAAGTCCCAAGAGAAACTGGAAACGATACTTATGCAAAAACAAGGTCTGTGACGTCTTTTTGGTATCAAACCCATTCCTCTACGACCTGCGCGGTCGTAGATCAAATTATGACTAGCTTTTCCACTTTTTAGGAGCCTCTGAAACGCTGAAAGTTGAGGGAGACAGTTTCGCAAACCAAAGAAAAAGGGTTGGAAAATTGCAGAGAATTGTTCAGCGAAAGGTTTTTTTTTCACGTGATAAGACTCTTTAAAGCTGCCTTTGCTATCAGTTCAAAACTTGAGTTTTGAATATTTGAGCCTGATATACTAAGCGTCATCTTTGCAAACCGGGTAAGGGGATAGTTTGACATCACAAAGAGGGAGAAAAAGAAGAAGAACACAGCAGCTTATTAAGAATAAAATACAAACAGCGGAGATAAACACTTTTAAAGAAGGCAGTGGCTATTCGTACGGGACCCGTACACCGGCCTATATTTGCTAATCATACGAGTCTTCTTAGAATGATTATGAATGACATAGCCACGCAGTTATTGAAAGCTAACCGTTCTAAAATGGGTGCTTAGACTTAAATACTGTTTATCAGCGCTATTTGAAATGGGTGCTTAGACTTAAATGCGAGAAATCACAAGGCAGGTCAGATGGCTAGTAATATCGAACGTAGGAGGTAGTTCGTGAAAATAAACCGGCATCAATGCCGTTGTTTGATAGCTGAAATGTAATGACAGAATTAAAGACGAGGTAAGACTTTCCAAGTGTTATTAAACCTGTAATAATTATTCTAAGAAGACTCTCGTATGAATAACGAATATAGGTCGGTGTACGGGTCCCGTACCGTAATAGCCACTGCCTTTAAAAAATGCATTTTATATTAACTTGGCGTTTTGTATTATTGTCTACAAACATTTTCAAAGTTTTCTTATATACGAAATAAAGAGATCTGGGTACTCTTTTGAGCACTGACAGTGGTTGATTGTTACTAATGAAGTAACAGCTTCTCAGTGCTAACGTTCTAATTCAAAGCAGTGAAAAGCCGTTACTTTATAGTAGCAATCAACCACTGTCAATGCTCTCTTGTTATTTTAGGATCGTTTTTCAATATAGCACCCACATCTCTTTAATTCGTATAAGAAAACTTTGAAGATGTAACGGTTACTTTTGAGAATGAATGTAGACAAGCATACGAAACATCAAGTTAATATAAAATGCATTTTTTTAAATGTTTATCTCCGCTGTTTGAATTTATTCTTAATTAAGCTACGATGGCCAAAGAGCAAGAGTTTATAAAATCTAGCAGCGGCAAAGACAACGATAAGACAATAATTCAGGGACACCCAACGAGATTATAGTTCAAAACCACTTACACATAGCATTGTTAACCGTATTTTAGTATTTAAACGGTAGATATTGGCATATTTTTATCCCCTAAAAATTTTTCATCTGTTCGGATTTCCTAGCTGAAAGTCTAGTGATCCGAAAATTATAGGGTGCAAAACTTACCCTTTCGAAAATTTCAGCCAGAAAAAAGGCTCAAAAAAATTCTAGATGACCTTTTTAGGGCAAAATAGGCAATTATACCATTTTCTAGATGTTCGAAAATCCTAGGACAGGCAGTCAAGCAAGAAAGTTTACAACAAATGTTCCGAAAATTCTAGATCTCAAATCGTCTTCCGAACAGATATTTTCCGAAAATTGACGTCGGGTGACCCTGATAATTTATGTACAGTTATAACACAGATATGTGCTGTTCATCTTCTGCAATGGATCACTGGAAAAAACGAACCAAGCAATGTTCACACACATTTCTTGGTTCAACTACTTTTCTTATGCCTGCACTTTTAATTACCATATCAAAGTAATAATGTTATTCTTATTCTCATTACAGTTAATGTAATGCAATAGAAAACATCTTGTTTCTACAACGCACCCAGGTCATGACCTGGATGTGCAAGTCTTAAAAGCTATCGATGACTCATCAAAGACAATAAACTTGGTTCAAATAATTTTGCACATGTAAGAGAAAACAACAAAAATTTAGCTGTGTGCCGATGTCTGGAAACGATACAAAACGTATGTCACACAATAGGAGACAATTAATAATATCAGAAACCCATAAGAGTTGAAATGAGTAACGCGCGTTCACAGCTTCCGAATATTCAGTGCAAACTGATTGGTTGAATGTTTCAATGGTAAGTACCATATTTGGAAACCCCTCTTTCTTGTTGTTCCAAATATGGTACTTAGCAAGTTGAATATTCAGAAGCTTGTTTCGCAGCACACAAGGGGCCGTTACACGTTTCAACTTTATGGGTTTCTGATAATATTTAGTATTAAAAAATCAGTTTGAGAAAGAACCCTGAAAATTAATGCTTTCACAAATATTAATTTATCATCGCCAACTGGATCAGCTGGCACAATTTAAAAAAATGTGTTTCTGGCACAAAACACAACTACATGACTAGCACATCTTGTGTCACGCTTTTAGGGGATTTATAACTTGGCTATAAAAGTGACATTGAAAGATAACAAAACCCATTAATTATATTCACCTTGAAAATTAGCCTGAGAACATATTAAATTAAAGACGAAATTCAATACTTATGACTACTAGGTCTAGTAAAATAATTAACTGGCTTCGTTAACTTGCATACTGCAGCTGTATTCTGAACTGACCACTTATAACTTAATATTACTAAACCCAATATTAAGGACGGCGCCTACTATCGTTATTGCGCATACGTTCTGCGCATCTCGGATTTCCTATCGGCAGCAATGCTTACTGATGGAGTGATATTTTTGCGCAGTTTAAAAATAACCGGAGGAAGTATATCTTAGTAAGTACTCTTGGATTCTAAAAAGAAAACTGGGGATAACCATGCATTTTTGGTTAGGGTTAGCTTAAAAGCTTCAATTTGAGAAAGAACACCATGCATACAATGCTTTGTATTATAAAGCTTTTTACAAATATTATTCATCAATTATCTTTGAAAAATGCATGGTTACCCCCAATTTTTTTTGGATTTCAATAACACTTATTAAGATCTACAGTTCCTACACAATCATAAACCGGGGCAAAAATACCTTTAGTAGGCACTGTCCTTAACATGGCAAATATAATTTTGTATATGACTTATGAAATAATCAGCATTTAAGTGTTAATGTACACTAGGTATTTTGGGTGATTCAAGACATTTTAACAGGTAAAATCGAAAGAAACGTTTATGTAAATGAAGAGAAATCTGAATCAGATATACAGATATTGATTAATAAAACACTTCTTTTGTTTTCCCAGCATGAATTATTAATGAGTCTTATAAGTGTTGAATTGTACAATTGTTATTTTTGGTGATTCAAAATATTTTAACATAGAATCTCGAAAGAAACATTTCTTTACACGAAGAGATATCTGCATCAGATATACAGATTCTGATAAATAAAACATTTCTTTATAATGTAAGTTACAGAACAAGTTTTTTTTTTCATTGATTTATGGCCCAAGCGCAAATTGCGTGGGCCATAAATCAATGGGAAAAACTGAGGATTCGTAACTTTCAGTATGGACCAAGAAAACAAGGTTAGTAAGCTATTTATTATATCTCTGAGAATCAGGTGCGGGGGAAAAAAACTAGTTGAAGTCAAGCGGAAGGTTCAACAGCCACAAAGATTGCTGCATCAAAATCCAAAAAGACAAATAAATCTTCTTGGCTTTTTGAAATAGCTGCTTGCAAGATTCAAACGATTTTACAAGTTTATGTAATGTAAACAACAGAAAAAACTTGCTATCTGAGAATGTTTTATCAAAAAATTCAAATTTATTGTTCCATACAGCTGGCCATACTGTAGAATATACAGCCTGCTAATTTAGCCAATCACAGTGCCCATACTATCTGCGAGATAATAATAATAATAATAATAATAATAATAATAATAATAATAATAATTATTATTATTATTATTATTATTATTATTATCATTATTATTATTTTTATTATTTATTTATTTTTTCACCTAGACTCAAGGTGATTTTATTTAATGGCTATTAAAGCTGATATAACATCAATCTATTTGGGACAATTAATCCTAATGCCAGCTGATTTTACGCAGCTATGGGGGCTGCTTTAGGGGTGAATGCCCGGTTAACAACACCTAGGTCCACTCAAAAACTCTGTCATGTCCCCTTTGCCTCTTTGAGTCCAGAGAGCGAGACTTGCGGATTTTACACCATCTAATGCCAAACGATTTTACGTGTCAGTGGGGGCAGCCTAGCTGCTTTAGGGATGAATGGGTTAAGTATCAGCTACAGGCGAGTTGATTCTGATTACTTAAGAAAGCACAAGATTATTTCTGACCTTAATTCAGTCAACATCATGACAATCCTTAAATTTCCAAGTCCAGTCAGAGCAGGCACTGGCTCTTACATAAAAAAATTACTCAGTGTAAAGTTATCTCCTGAACCAAACTACAATGCTAACTAATGGCATTACATGTATGTACAAACAATCATGTTTCAATGGTAAAAAGCTGTTATTCCCTTGTTGGTGAATAATCTAGACTTGACGGTCTAATTTCATGGCTTCTTCGTAGTAGCCGGAGGGGAAGTAGAGCTGGGACTGCTTGAATCTTGATTATTTACAACCACCCAAACTGGAAAGAGAATAAAAGAACAGAGAGAAAAAAATATTGTTGTTGTTAAACGATACATAAGAGAGTACTATCCAAAGCTAAGTCCATTAAGAAAATGTTGCCTACAGATTGTGCTGTTATATTGAATAAACAAATAGAGTCCTATTGTGTCTACCAAGCTAATTTTCAATAGGCAGATAAATGAAGGATTAAGAATAATTATTGCTCTTAATTCTTAGTATCAGTTTATTTTCTCAAGTTTCCCCTTCCCTTACAGTAAACCTGACTGCCATGTTTAACAATCAAGGCTAACAAAAGAGGAAAGAATTTAAGAAATCAAATATTTCACTTCAGTGGCTAGCTATTCATCTGTGATGTAAAAATTAATGACCAGTTGGCACAGCTTATCCTCCTAGTAGTCCAAGGAGAGAGTTAAAAATAGTCAGGAGCTCCAACTCCTAAAATTCCCTACACAGGAAGGTTTCCATTGTTTCATTAATCAAACATTCATTGAAATGTCATTATTTGCTCCAAGTTTTGCAAGTGTTTCAACATTTACATCTTTCCACTGCAAAATAATGACGTTGTCAGCAATCTGGTTGTTAAGCAATTTTCTACATGTATATGCATATTTTTCAATGCCCTTTACTACAAATAATAAGACAAGAATGGACATCAAAATCCATTTGGCACAGTCTTTTACCATTTCACTAGCTAATTAAGACTTCAGCAAGTCCACCCAACTCAGGAATGCCAACGACCTTCCTTTCCCTCAGCTAACATCCTCTTTTCCCAGAAGAACATAATCTTCTCATTTTACTGCTTCTCCTTTCCCTCAAAAGAACATTAATGAGACATAGCCTGGTTATCCACACCTCTTCCTGATCAACATTGTGTTGGGGGTGGGGCCTCCATTCAAGGTTATGCACCAAAAGGACAAAACTGGGAAAGGTCTATTGAACTCTTGTTGGCCAAGCATTGCCTGTTTGAAAGGTGGATAGAGCTACATACATATCCAGTGGATAAGCACTAGCAAAACAAATTGAGTTACCAACTGGATAGCAGATGGGAGAAAGTGTTATCCACCCTTTGAACAACTCACTTGGGCCAACATTGTAGCACTTAAGGTCCAAGTAAAGTATTGAATGTACAACTAATATAAACCTTTTGCATGTAATATACATGTAGGAACTGAAAGTTACACGAAGAGCTAGCAGCAGTATATCATGCAATTAATAGAAACATTTGAGTGTAAAACTTACTGACAATGGCCGCAATAATTACGGCAATGACAACAATGAGAATTATCCACATCTGTAAGAGACAATAGAAGCTAAAATTAACACAGGTAATAATAATAATAACTTTATTAAAGTCTCATTGCTTATAGCCAGGCACACTTGCCCTACTAATCGGGGAGACAATACCTTCCAATCGACAATGACATTTAATTAAATATAGCAATGAATGAGCTTGCAAATGGAGCTTTATGGACTATGGACTATGGACTTCATGTCAAACTAAAAGTTCTAAAGTACTGGATACAGACTATGCATCAAAGGCCTAAACAACCCCACTAGACCCTCTTTAAGTTCTCTGGAACACTAAAACACATTAAACAGGATATGTCACATTATTTTTGGGTGTTTAAGGGGCAGTATTAGTTAATAACAAATTTAAAACTAAAAAATGGTGAATACATGTGGAATTCCTTCACTGATAAAATCATCGGTACATCACAAACAAGATGATTCTGAGAAAAAAAAAAACGACCTTCTCTACTGGCCTGCATGACTTGCCATAAACTTGAAAAACATTGAGCTGCCTTTTTCAAGATTACCCAAATGCGATCCATTTCAATCTTGTCCACTTGTGTCCATCCATGTTCTCTTTCCTGTTGCTTTATCGCTTTTACGTTGTTCAACAGTTTTACATGGTGCAATGTTTCAATCTACTTTTTGGGCATTTTGGGTGTCATGAAATTACATCATTGTGCGTGACATATCCCTTTAACTGTCAAATGGTGGACCAGTTGTATTAGTCACATCTTATTGGAAAATGAGCTCAAGAGTTGGTCTGATGGCTGATAATTACATGTAGGTCAAGGATCTAAAACAAACCTTGCAGTTTTGCCACCACATTTTACGCTTTAATCTGGCGGCACTGTGCTCAAACTGTGAAGCTCCCGTTGTACTGATCTGGTGACAACATAAAAAACATAGAGATTGTTAAGAGTAAAGCCCACTACACACGGTGAAGAAAGAGCTGAGCAGACTACCTTGTCAGGTGATTAATTAATGCTCAGCCATTTCCTCATGTGTGTGGGTGAGAAATTCACCTTGCGAGGCTGCGAGCACAAAATCAAACATGTGGATATTGTTGACCTCCTGAGGCAAATGCTTCATCGCATGCAGCCATAGTGAGAATCGAGCTGAGCTTGGTCAATCAAGCATCCAATAAAAATAAATGGCACCCCCACCTGACTTCAGTGCTGACACCATCTTGACCCACTGATATCATTTTTATTGGATGATATCCAACGTGTTTGATTTTATACTCACTGCCTCACAAGGCAAATTTCTCACCAATATTTCCCGCATGTGAGAAAGAGCTGAGGCTAGGCAGTTTGCTCAGCTCTTTCCTCACCGTATGTAGCAGGCTTAATTTAAAGGAAGACGATGAACTAAATTCAAATGCAATCAATAACTATTAAACAGACATCTCCTTATAATTACCACTATATTCTCTCATTCCTGGTGTATAACGTCTGACAATGGGAATGTCACTCAATGTACCGTAAACGTCCATGTATAAGCTGCACTTTTTTTCACAAAATTGAAGCCAAAAATCGAGGGCGCGGCTTATCCATGGATACATCTGTGGTTGGAGTTCTCAAAAACCTAATTAATATTCATAAAACTTCTTAATAATTAAGGTGCCGAGAAAAACATAAAAGAAATTGAGAACGTGTTGCTGTGGGTCATTGACTTTTTCATTGAGTGGTGGCTCCTATTGAGCAGCCGTTTGTGTCTTGCGTGTTTATCGGCGAATCTTACTCTCCAAGAGTTCTTTCAAGCGATTACTTTTTGCTTTACTCGAACAACTTAACACCAACATACAAGGAATCTCCATTCCTCCCCAGCTGTTTGCAGTGACGTCTGCTGCCAGTCACTTCCACGCATATCTTTCCGCCATGTGCGATAAAGTACTGTACCACAAAATTCGCGAGTACTCGCGAGGTAAATGGCCGACTGTTTTGTTGTTTTTTACTACCTTCACGGCAAATTTGTCGACTGCATTATCAGATGAGGACGAAGATGTGGACTTGCTTTACACCGATAGTTTCGAACAGCAACAAGCAGAAATGACCCAGAAAGCTATGAGTTTCTCTTTGGAGATAGCGATACCGAGGACTTTTATGGCTTTTAATGATTAAAACACTGACTTTATCAGATGTTCACGTGAGGAACAGTTAGCATCTTTTTTATAAATTACCTGAAAACTTGTATCGTAAAATTAATTAATGAAATAAAAACTGAAATGACTTGGATCAGTGCTTGTGCTTTCTGTTATGCCCAGACGATGGCCAGGCTCAAGCCCAGACTCCTCCCAACATTTAAAACTGGGCTACTAAGCACTTGTTTGTTTGTTTTTTCGATTCCAAAGGAATTTCAACTTTTGGGGTGTTTCGAAGTGATCATGTTGAAAAATCGGATCAAAAGCGCATTTTATGTAAAAGATGGTGTAAATTCCAATGAAAAAGAAGGTACGACAAATGAAATTTGGCTTTCTTTAGACTTGATAAATGTGAAGGATAGCCACAACTTCTATATCGGTGTTTCGAAACTTTCTTGTTTGTCCTTGGTTGTTTGTGGCAATACAACTCTACCGAAACTTCAACTGTATTGCTTTTATTTTTTTCCAAATTCTACGCTTCCAAATCGGGGGTGCGGCTTATCTACGGATGCAGCTTATACACGGACCTTTCGGGTATTCAATTCCGTAAAATTAATGAATTCATTGTATGGATCATGTTACACAATACACATTATAACAGACAGACTCAGTCACAATAAGTATTATCATACAGTATGAGAAACTATAAAAACAGAAGAAAGACGTAAAAGGATGAAGGTTTCCACCTGGAAAACTGACCAAATTTACATTTAAGGAATTTCCTTTAGTTCACAATAATTTTATATTACACTGGTCCCCAATGACAAAGCCCAACTGTAGCTTTGTTACAGTGGTCATACGGACAACAAAGTCGACAGTTACCGAACTGTTTAAAGCTAGCGAGTACTCATGTGGTCCGAGTGCAGTAAGTGCGGGCATGTTTTTGATATTTTTATAAGGAGAGGAGGAAAAACAGGCGTTGTAGGATAACTGAAGAAACATAGAGCTTTCCCATGCCAAAGCGGAAGGGTCAAGAGGAGAAAATTATTTTTTTCATACTCTCAGAGGTGCAATTTCCTGCCTTTTGAGGACCATTATTGAGGGTTTGACTCCTGAACCACTAGTCATCTGGAGTTACGTGTGAATACATTCGACAAATTTCAGATATTATAGCACTTGATAGAGGTCATTGAGCAGTGCACAAAAAATGAGATAAACATTCTGGTCTTATAAGCTCACAGTGCACAAGAGGGTGTTCTATTGGGCCCCAGCTCTTTCGGCGAAGTGAAAGATTCACTTCAATCTTCATTCAATAAAACCAAACAAGGCAGCACATTAGAGTCATTTCAGGTGGAAAAACTCAAGTTAACTGTGTGTACTTGGGCCAGTGGTTCAATATTGAATGCCGACAGCTGACGAAGAGGATTTGGGTTACTTTTTCCGAAATTAGCAAACCTAAGAATTTCAAATTCATTTTGACAATGCCCAGTCAGTTGCTATCTCTCGAACGTATAGTAGCCACCAATGTGGCTTCCGTTTTCTTCCCAGATTGGCGTCCTATGTGGGTGAGTTGGTTGGTTCTCTACTCTGTACCGCGATGTTTTTCTCTGGGTACTCTGGTTGTACCTCCTCGCTCAAAACCCCACACCTTTCATTTGATTTGCATTCATTCATTGCACTGTTCGGTTTACTTGAATGTACATCCAATTAGTGCTCCAGCTCTAGAAGACCGAAACTTAAATAAAGTTCCTTTCCT
>NC_090888.1:8121225-8123705 GCF_036669925.1 Montipora capricornis | reverse complement strand
TTATCCGAGCTTGCCAGTACATTCCCTGCCCCTCGTTTAACGCCCAAGTTGGTGTGTATTCTCTTTTATTGCGCACCAAAGCATTAAATGATATTTTAGAATAAAATAGATGTTAATGCTGGCTACGGCAAATACTGGGCAGCGCTCTGGGAGGAGAGCGTGACTTCCCATCACGTGACTCACCTTGTTGGCTATTTCATTCATGCCCGCCCTATGCGAGCCTTCTTCGAGTTTTTGACATTTCTCAAAGCTCAACGAGTTCTGTGTTTTTTCCGTTGAGCAATGTAATCCCTCCCTCCCGCCCTGTTTGCTTTCTTTCTGTTCCTCTTTCTATTTTATTTTTTTCCTTATGACGCTTCTGTAACCTATTCAATAGTTCTCCTTAATAAAAAATATGTGCGCGGGAATTTGCTGGCCGCCTGCGGCAACCCCGTGTCAGCCCTGTGCACTGAAGCCTCCGTTTAGGGAGGGGGCAGAGAGTACTTAGTTACTTGAAGCCTCTGCTGGACCTGGGTTAACTTGGCCCCAGGACATTATGCCAGCAACTATGCCCGCCTTGCAATACAGGCATGAGGCACCCCCTCGGCTAGTTGCCGAGGCCCCTCATCCGGTGGTCCATACCGGCGGTGGGTATTATCCGAGCCTTGCCAGTACATTCCCTGCCCCTCGTTTACGCCCAAGTTGTGTGTATTTTCTTTTATTGCGCACCAAAGCATTAAGTCGACACTCTGGTTATACGTGGAAAATAACTTTAATGCTGACTCAGTACTAGCCTCCGGAAAAGACCTTCTTTTGGCTCGACACGCAGTCTTTCCTCGTGACTGACGAGCCAAAAGAAGCTAACTCAGTACAGCATTAGCAGAACACTGTTCGTGACCCTGTGCGGCGGCATTTACGTTCCAACAATCGACATTTTTCGATGGTTGGTTGGAGATGATTTGGGGAAGACGCAGTAAATAGGATCAGCGGCATTAGCTGCTTCGTGGAATCTGCCTTGTCGAATCGTTGATCAGCAGGAAAGTTTTTTTCAACAGTTTTTCAGTGTTAGTGCAATTTTATCAGTAGACATTTACACCGTTTTGTAGGCCATACTGGATGGAGGACAGACACGGCTTGATTTACCGTCACAACGCATTAAAAGCAAGGTGAACACACCATAAGTGACTATCCCGGTGGAACCAGGTGTGGCCATCACGTCATGCATACGCTGATTCATTGGCAGCCATGGACAGTTGCTTCGGTCTTGTTAGGCCTCATCAGCACAAGTGTACCAGTACTTTAGGCATCTCTTTAAGTGGCAGCTCCAGACAACAAATGTGGTAAGCTGGGTTGGGAATAGCACGGCAACCCTGTGGAAAGACAGTGAATTTTGCTGAATTTGCCTGAACCATTATAACTCCTTTATGGTCTGACGGTTGTGGATGGTGAGAACTGACCTCTCAAAAAGCACTTCTATTCCGAGTATTTTTGTGAAGTATGGTGATCAGAATCAAGCCGCTGTATCGACCGTTAACAAAATTTGTAAATTTTTTATAATCCTTGCGATCAAATTATGCAAATTCCCGCGAAATTCGAAGCCATATGAGGACATTCCTAATAACAAATTTTTTATTACGTTGCGCCTTGGGCAATGATCTAATTTTCCGTTAGGTGAATGATAATAACGAGGGGTATCGATCGGTTAGTGCAAAGTACGAGCACGTACCGTGAAAACAGGAAGTGGCCTTGGTCCAGAGCACTGATCAACGGGATTTGTTTCAACATCATTTGCAAGTCTTGAAAGCAAAGGAAAATAAAGGCGACAAAGGCACATTTAGTTGCCATAAATGTACTTGTTGTTGTAAAGAAGGCAGGTAGATCCCCTCCAGAGAAACTAGAAGCAACGAAATAGACCAAAACTTCCCTTTCATACATAGCAAAACTTCTTTACCTTTCACAAAATTGTTGCGCAGCCCCACTGAAGTTCTAGATTGCATTAGTCTAACCATGATTACATCAGGGGCGTAGCCAGGGGCAGTCAATAACATAATTAGTATAAACACACAGGTGATTATACAAAATCGCGCACTCTCATTGGCTCGCTATCTCGGATTATCAGCCGATAATCACCTCGACGGACAAAATGGCTGCCAGTAGTCGTTTTGCCACTGTAAGTGAAGATGATTTTCCGTTGTAATGTTTTTTTTCCCTTTTTTTGAAATAATCACCTGTGTATTTATACTAAAACAATTATTCGCCTCAGGCTCAGTGACTATCGACTTCGTCTCGGTGAATAATCACCGATAATCACTTCGCCTTCGGCGAATAATTGTTAAACAAACCATATCTGTGAGACTGGAACAGAGTAATTTATGCCACCTGCAACTTGCCTACTGTACTATCAATCTCAGACGTCCGTAGACAAGGGCATTTTTTCAGCCCACTTCACGGACCGTTGATTTCAGGCAGCGTTTACACGAAAGCAGTTCACATCATCATGG
>NC_090888.1:8071225-8116225 GCF_036669925.1 Montipora capricornis | reverse complement strand
TTTATATTAACTTGGCGTTTTGTATTATTGTCTACAAACATTTTCAAAGTTTTCTTATATACGAAATAAAGAGATCTGGGTACTCTTTTGAGCACTGACAGTGGTTGATTGTTACTAATGAAGTAACAGCTTCTCAGTGCTAACGTTCTAATTCAAAGCAGTGAAAAGCCGTTACTTTATAGTAGCAATCAACCACTGTCAATGCTCTCTTGTTATTTTAGGATCGTTTTTCAATATAGCACCCACATCTCTTTAATTCGTATAAGAAAACTTTGAAGATGTAACGGTTACTTTTGAGAATGAATGTAGACAAGCATACGAAACATCAAGTTAATATAAAATGCATTTTTTTAAATGTTTATCTCCGCTGTTTGAATTTTATTCTTAATTAAGCTACGATGGCCAAAGAGCAAGAGTTTATAAAATCTAGCAGCGGCAAAGACAACGATAAGACAATAATTCAGGGACACCCAACGAGATTATAGTTCAAAACCACTTACACATAGCATTGTTAACCGTATTTTAGTATTTAAACGGTAGATATTGGCATATTTTTATCCCCTAAAAATTTTTCATCTGTTCGGATTTCCTAGCTGAAAGTCTAGTGATCCGAAAATTATAGGGTGCAAAACTTACCCTTTCGAAAATTTCAGCCAGAAAAAAGGCTCAAAAAAATTCTAGATGACCTTTTTAGGGCAAAATAGGCAATTATACCATTTTCTAGATGTTCGAAAATCCTAGGACAGGCAGTCAAGCAAGAAAGTTTACAACAAATGTTCCGAAAATTCTAGATCTCAAATCGTCTTCCGAACAGATATTTTCCGAAAATTGACGTCGGGTGACCCTGATAATTTATGTACAGTTATAACACAGATATGTGCTGTTCATCTTCTGCAATGGATCACTGGAAAAAACGAACCAAGCAATGTTCACACACATTTCTTGGTTCAACTACTTTTCTTATGCCTGCACTTTTAATTACCATATCAAAGTAATAATGTTATTCTTATTCTCATTACAGTTAATGTAATGCAATAGAAAACATCTTGTTTCTACAACGCACCCAGGTCATGACCTGGATGTGCAAGTCTTAAAAGCTATCGATGACTCATCAAAGACAATAAACTTGGTTCAAATAATTTTGCACATGTAAGAGAAAACAACAAAAATTTAGCTGTGTGCCGATGTCTGGAAACGATACAAAACGTATGTCACACAATAGGAGACAATTAATAATATCAGAAACCCATAAGAGTTGAAATGAGTAACGCGCGTTCACAGCTTCCGAATATTCAGTGCAAACTGATTGGTTGAATGTTTCAATGGTAAGTACCATATTTGGAAACCCCTCTTTCTTGTTGTTCCAAATATGGTACTTAGCAAGTTGAATATTCAGAAGCTTGTTTCGCAGCACACAAGGGGCCGTTACACGTTTCAACTTTATGGGTTTCTGATAATATTTAGTATTAAAAAATCAGTTTGAGAAAGAACCCTGAAAATTAATGCTTTCACAAATATTAATTTATCATCGCCAACTGGATCAGCTGGCACAATTTAAAAAATGTGTTTCTGGCACAAAACACAACTACATGACTAGCACATCTTGTGTCACGCTTTTAGGGGATTTATAACTTGGCTATAAAAGTGACATTGAAAGATAACAAAACCCATTAATTATATTCACCTTGAAAATTAGCCTGAGAACATATTAAATTAAAGACGAAATTCAATACTTATGACTACTAGGTCTAGTAAAATAATTAACTGGCTTCGTTAACTTGCATACTGCAGCTGTATTCTGAACTGACCACTTATAACTTAATATTACTAAACCCAATATTAAGGACGGCGCCTACTATCGTTATTGCGCATACGTTCTGCGCATCTCGGATTTCCTATCGGCAGCAATGCTTACTGATGGAGTGATATTTTTGCGCAGTTTAAAAATAACCGGAGGAAGTATATCTTAGTAAGTACTCTTGGATTCTAAAAAGAAAACTGGGGATAACCATGCATTTTTGGTTAGGGTTAGCTTAAAAGCTTCAATTTGAGAAAGAACACCATGCATACAATGCTTTGTATTATAAAGCTTTTTACAAATATTATTCATCAATTATCTTTGAAAAATGCATGGTTACCCCCAATTTTTTTTGGATTTCAATAACACTTATTAAGATCTACAGTTCCTACACAATCATAAACCGGGGCAAAAATACCTTTAGTCGGCACTGTCCTTAACATGGCAAATATAATTTTGTATATGACTTATGAAATAATCAGCATTTAAGTGTTAATGTACACTAGGTATTTTGGGTGATTCAAGACATTTTAACAGGTAAAATCGAAAGAAACGTTTATGTAAATGAAGAGAAATCTGTATCAGATATACAGATATTGATTAATAAAACACTTCTTTTGTTTTCCCAGCATGAATTATTAATGAGTCTTATAAGTGTTGAATTGTACAATTGTTATTTTTGGTGATTCAAAATATTTTAACATAGAATCTCGAAAGAAACATTTCTTTACACGAAGAGATATCTGTATCAGATATACAGATTCTGATAAATAAAACATTTCTTTATAATGTAAGTTACAGAACAAGTTTTTTTTTTCATTGATTTATGGCCCAAGCGCAAATTGCGTGGGCCATAAATCAATGGGAAAAACTGAGGATTCGTAACTTTCAGTATGGACCAAGAAAACAAGGTTAGTAAGCTATTTATTATATCTCTGAGAATCAGGTGCGGGGGAAAAAAACTAGTTGAAGTCAAGCGGAAGGTTCAACAGCCACAAAGATTGCTGCATCAAAATCCAAAAAGACAAATAAATCTTCTTGGCTTTTTGAAATAGCTGCTTGCAAGATTCAAACGATTTTACAAGTTTATGTAATGTAAACAACAGAAAAAACTTGCTATCTGAGAATGTTTTATCAAAAAATTCAAATTTATTGTTCCATACAGCTGGCCATACTGTAGAATATACAGCCTGCTAATTTAGCCAATCACAGTGCCCATACTATCTGCGAGATAATAATAATAATAATAATAATAATAATAATAATTATTATTATTATTATTATTATTATTATTATCATTATTATTATTTTTATTATTTATTTATTTTTTCACCTAGACTCAAGGTGATTTTATTTAATGGCTATTAAAGCTGATATAACATCAATCTATTTGGGACAATTAATCCTAATGCCAGCTGATTTTACGCAGCTATGGGGGCTGCTTTAGGGGTGAATGCCCGGTTAACAACACCTAGGTCCACTCAAAAACTCTGTCATGTCCCCTTTGCCTCTTTGAGTCCAGAGAGCGAGACTTGCGGATTTTACACCATCTAATGCCAAACGATTTTACGTGTCAGTGGGGGCAGCCTAGCTGCTTTAGGGATGAATGGGTTAAGTATCAGCTACAGGCGAGTTGATTCTGATTACTTAAGAAAGCACAAGATTATTTCTGACCTTAATTCAGTCAACATCATGACAATCCTTAAATTTCCAAGTCCAGTCAGAGCAGGCACTGGCTCTTACATAAAAAAATTACTCAGTGTAAAGTTATCTCCTGAACCAAACTACAATGCTAACTAATGGCATTACATGTATGTACAAACAATCATGTTTCAATGGTAAAAAGCTGTTATTCCCTTGTTGGTGAATAATCTAGACTTGACGGTCTAATTTCATGGCTTCTTCGTAGTAGCCGGAGGGGAAGTAGAGCTGGGACTGCTTGAATCTTGATTATTTACAACCACCCAAACTGGAAAGAGAATAAAAGAACAGAGAGAAAAAAATATTGTTGTTGTTAAACGATACATAAGAGAGTACTATCCAAAGCTAAGTCCATTAAGAAAATGTTGCCTACAGATTGTGCTGTTATATTGAATAAACAAATAGAGTCCTATTGTGTCTACCAAGCTAATTTTCAATAGGCAGATAAATGAAGGATTAAGAATAATTATTGCTCTTAATTCTTAGTATCAGTTTATTTTCTCAAGTTTCCCCTTCCCTTACAGTAAACCTGACTGCCATGTTTAACAATCAAGGCTAACAAAAGAGGAAAGAATTTAAGAAATCAAATATTTCACTTCAGTGGCTAGCTATTCATCTGTGATGTAAAAATTAATGACCAGTTGGCACAGCTTATCCTCCTAGTAGTCCAAGGAGAGAGTTAAAAATAGTCAGGAGCTCCAACTCCTAAAATTCCCTACACAGGAAGGTTTCCATTGTTTCATTAATCAAACATTCATTGAAATGTCATTATTTGCTCCAAGTTTTGCAAGTGTTTCAACATTTACATCTTTCCACGACTGCAAAATAATGATGTCAGCAATCTGTTTGGTTGTTAAGCAATTTTCAACATTTATGCTTTTTTTTCAATGCCCTTTACTACAAATAATAAGACAAGAATGGACATCAAAATCTATTTTGCACTCTTTTACCATTTCACTAGCTAATTAAGACTTCAACGAGTCCACCCAACTCAGGAATGCCAACGACCTTCCTTTCCCTCAGCTAACATCCTCTTTTCCCAGAAGAACATAATCTTCTCATTTTACTGCTTCTCCTTTCCCTCAAAAGAACATTAATGAGACCTGGCCTGGTTATCCACACCTCTTCCTGATCAACATTGTGTTGGGTGGGGCCTCCATTCAAGGTTACACACCAAAAGGACAAAAGTGGGAAAGGTCTATTGAATTCTTGTTGGCCAAGCGTTGCCTGTTTGAAAGGTGGATAGAGCTACATACATATCCAGTGGATAAGCACTAGCAAAACAAATTGAGTTACCAACCGGATAGCAGATGGCAGAAAGTGTTATCCACCCTTTGAACAACTCACTTGGGCCAACATTGTAGCACTTAAGGTCCAAGTAAAGTATTGAACGTACAACTAATATAAACCTTTTGCATGTAATATACATGTAGGAACTGAAAGTTACACGAAGAGCTAGCAGCAGTACATCATGCAATTAATAGGAACATTTGAGTGTAAAACTTACTGACAATGGCCGCAATAATTACGGCAATGACAACAATGAGAATTATCCACATCTGTAAGAGACAGTAGAAGCTAAAATTAACACAGGTAATAATAATAATAACTTTATTAAACTCTCATTGCTTATAGCCAGGCACACTTGCCCTACTAATAGGGGAGACAATACCTTCCAATCGACAATGACATTTAATTAAATATAGCAATAAATGAGCTTGCAAATGGAGCTTTATGGACTATGGACTATGGACTTCATGTCAAACTAAAAGTTCTAAAGTACTGGATACAGGCTATACATAAAAGGCCTAAACAACCCCACTAGACCCTCTTTAAGTTCTCTGGATCACTAAAACACATTAAACAGGATATGTCACATTATTTTTGGGTGTTAAGGGGCAGTATTTAGTTAATAACAAATTTAAAACTAAAAAATGGTAAATACATGTGGAATTCCTTCACTGATAAAATCATCGGTACATCACAAACAAGATGATTCTGAGAAAAAAAAAAACGACCTTCTCTACTGGCCTGCATGACTTGCCATAAACTTGAAAAACATTGAGCTGCCTTTTTTCAAGATTACCCAAATGCAATCCATTTCAATCTTGTCCACTTGTGTCCATCCATGTTTCTCTTTCCTGTTGCTTTATCGCTTTTACGCTGTTCAACAGTTTTACATGGTTGCAATGTTTCAATCTACTTTTTGGGCATTTTGGGTGTCATGAAATTACATCATTGTGCGTGACATATCCCCTTTAACTGTCAAATGGTGGACCAGTTGTATTAGTCACATCTTATTGGGAAAATGAGCTCAAGAGTTGGTCTGATGGCTGATAATTACATGTAGGTCAAGGATCTAAAACAAACCTTGCAGTTTTGCCACCACATTTTACGCTTTAATCTGGCGGCACTGTGCTCAAACTGTGAAGCTCCAGCTTGTAACTGATCTGGTGACAACAATAAAACATAGAGATTGTTAAGAGTAAAGCCCACTACACACGGTGAAGAAAGAGCTGAGCAGACTGCCTTGTCAGGTGATTAATTAATGCTCAGCCATTTCCTCATGTGTGTGGGTGAGAAATTCACCTTGAGAGGCTGCGAGCACAAAATCAAACATGTTGGATATTGTTGACCTCCTGAGGCAAATTCTTCATCGCATGCAGCCATAGTGAGAATCGAGCTGAGCTTGGTCAATCAAGCATCCAATAAAAATAAATGGCACCCCCACCTGACTTCAGTGCTGACACCATCTTGACCCACTGATATCATTTTTATTGGATGATATCCAACGTGTTTGATTTTATACTCACTGCCTCACAAGGCAAATTTCTCACCAATATTTCCCTGCATGTGAGAAAAGAGCTGAGGCTAGGCAGTTTGCTCAGCTCTTTCCTCACCGTATGTAGCAGGCTTAATTTAAAGGAAGACGATGAACATAAATTCAAATGCAATCAATAACTATTAAACAGACATCTCCTTATAATTTACCACTATATTCTCTCATTCCTGGTGTATAACGTCTTGACAATGGGATATGTCACTCAATGTACCGTAAACGTCCATGTATAAGCCGCACTTTTTTTCACAAAATTGAAGCCAAAAATCGAGGGCGCGGCTTATCCATGGATACATCTGTGTTTGGAGTTCTCAAAAACCTAATTAATATTCATAAAACTTCTGAATTAATTAAGGTGCCGAGAAATAAACATAAAAGAAATTGAGAACGTGTTGCTGTGGGTCATTGACTTTTTCATTGAGTGGTGGCTCCTATTGAGCAGCCGTTTGTGTCTTGGAGTGTTTATCGGCGAATCTTACTCTCCAAGAGTTCTTTCAAGCGATTAATTTTTGCTTTACTCGAACAACTTAACACCAACATACAAGGAATCTCCATTCCTCTCCACAGCTGTTTGCAGTGACGTCTGCTGCCAGTCACTTCCACGCATATCTTTCCGCCACGTGCGATAAAGTACTGTACCACAAAATTCGCGAGTACTCGCGAGGTAAATGGCCGACTGTTTTGTTGTTTTTTACTACCTTCATGGCAAATTTGTCGACTGCATTATCAGATGAGGATGAAGGTGTGGACTTTCTTTACGCTGATAGTTTCGAACAGCAACAAGCAGAAATTGACCCAAAAACTTATGAGAATCTCTTTGGAGATAGCGATACCGAGGACTTTTATGGCTTTTAACGATAAAACACTGACTTTATCAGATGTTCACGTGAGGAACAGTAGCATCTTTTTTATAAATTACCTGAAGTATTGTAAAATTAATTAATGATTGGATCAGTGTGCGTGCTTTCTGTTTATGCCCAGACGATGGCCAGGCTCTAGCCCAGACTCCTCCCAACATTTCAAACTTGGCTACTAAGCACTTGTTTGTTTGTTTTTTTCGATTCCAAAGGAATTTCAACTTTATGGCGTGTTTCAAAGTGATCGTGTTGAAAAATCGGATCAAAAGCGCATTTTATGTTAAAGATGGTGTAAATTCCAATGAAAAGGAAGGTATGACAAATGAAATTTCGCTTTCTTTAGACTTGATAAATGTGAAAGATAGCCACAACTTCTATATCGGTGTTTCGAAACCTTTCTTGTTTGTCCTTGGTTGTTTGTGGTAATACAACTCTACTGAAACTTCAAACTGTATTGCTTTTATTTTTTTCCAAATTCTGCGCTTCCAAATCGGGGGTGCGGCTTATCTTCGGATGCGGCTTATACACGGACGTTTAGGGTATTCAATTCCGTAAAATTAATGAATTCATTGTATGGATCATGTTACACAATACACATTATAACAGACAGACTCAGTCACAATAAGTATTATCATACAGTATGAGAAACTATAAAAACAGAAGAAAGACGTAAAAGGATGAAGGTTTCCACCTGGAAAACTGACCAAATTTACATTTAAGGAATTTCCTTTAGTTCACAATATATTACTCTGGTCCCCAACGACAAAGCTCAACTGTAGCTTTGTTACAGTGGTCATGGGCACAAATTTTGACAGTTCTGAACTGTTTAAAGCTAGCAGAACTCAATTGCTGTCCAGAGCACAGTAAGTGCAGGGATGTTGTTGATATTTTTATAAGGAGGAGAAAAACAGGCGTGTAGGATAACTGAAGAACCATAGAGCTTTCCTGCCAAAGTAGGAGGGTCAAGAGGAGAAACTTATTTTTTTCATACTCTCAGAGGTGCAATTTCCTGCATTTTGAGACCATTATTGAGGGTTTGACTCCTGAACCAAATAGTCATCTGGAGTTACGTGTTACTACATTCGACAAATTTCAGACATATTATAGCACTTGATAGATGTCTTGAGCAGTGCACAAAAAATGAAATAAAACATTTGGTCTTATAAGCTCACAGTGCACAAGAGGGTTGTTCTATTGTGCCCCAGCTCTTTTCGGCGAAGTGAAAGATTCACTTCAATCTTCATTTCAATAAAACAAAAAAGGCAGCACATTTAAGTCACTTCAGGTGGAAAATACAATTTAACTGTGTGTACTTGGCAGTGGTTTCAATATGAATGCTGACAGCTGACGAAGAGCATTATAATTGGCTACTTTTTCCTGAAATTAGCAAACCTAAGATTAAAATTCATTTTGACAATGAAAACAGTCAGTTGCTATACTCGAACTATAGTAGCCACCAATGTGGCTCTCGTTTGATTCCCAGATTTGGCGTCATATGTGGGTTGAGTTGGTTGGTTCTCTACTCTGTACCGAGAGGTTTTTCTCTGGGTACTCTGGTTTTACCTCCTCCTCAAAAACCAACATTTCATTTGATTTGCATTAATTCATTGATAATTTTAGTTTACAGTGCATGTACATCCAATTAGTGCTCCAGCTCTAGAAGACCAGAAACTCAAATAAAGTTCCTTTCCTTTCTCTTCCCTGACTTGGGGATTGAATCCACAAAATTCAACCAAGAAAACAAGTATTACAAGTAGCGCAGACGAAGAGTGACATGAATATAAAATCATTTGAAATATTATTCTTTTTGAACAAGGACAAATATAGTGTAAGAGGAAAAAAATTGTCATTTTTATATTAAAGAGGTTACATGCCTTCATAGTAAGCAGGTAACATCCCTTAAACACGAAATTCTTATCTCAAATACAAGTGATTCCAGTTTACCCACAAAAGGCTCATTTTTGACCACAAGAGCAATTCCTTACCAGAGTACAATACTGTACTTGACTATAATCTTTTTTTGGACAAAAATGCCACCCAAAAAAGTTGAACAATGGAAACATGGAAATCGCATCACTTATGATGCGGTAAGACACAAAAGGTGTTGGCTAATCTTTTAGTGCAGGATTATTGCACTTCTATTCTTATCCCCCAAATAAATTGCAAACAAAGCAGATCCTTTGTCAAGTTTACTACAAAGAACCAAAACGTTTGTTAATTCACTTTGTTGAAGTATAATATTAATTTTATCATTTCTTAGTTCTGAGCAACTTTCTCTGAAACTAACAAGTTTCTTACATTCTTAACGGCATGAGACCTGATGTGCTCTTGAGAAATCTGGCAGTGGATCGAGATATCCTGCACTTGAACACTTCAAGTATTGAAAGGCACTTACGAAACAGTTTTGTAAGATTATGATGTTAAAGATCCTTCAACTTCTTACATTCCCAAAAATTCCTTACTATTTGAGAAATACACTAAGGAGAGCAAATGTCAAGGCACATGAACAAAAAAGGAAGAATAGCGAAGAGTTGTCACTATAAACAATACGAGATTAGGTCGATCATTTCAAATATATAATAATTATTAAGCCTATGTATAGAGTCAATGATCTAAAACTTATATATTCTCCCCTCAGTGAGATCAGATCTAAAATTAACCACATCATCGTAATTTAAATCGTTTCGGGTTTTCGGCACAAGTTCCAAACATTTTAGCCAAGGTATATTATAAACTTAGTTTCATTTACCAGCCCGAGAATCAAGTTCCGATAATTTTGCATCTCTCTCCAACACTTTGTCAACATTGACTTTCATGATGTCCACAACCTAGAGAAAAATCAAAACACGACACCGCAGAAAATAAACACAAAATAAATAGTAATTGCTGTCATTTACAGACCACAGTAAAATGCAATTTGATCCAGTCTTAGAAGAGGAAGTCCTATAATATTCCACTGTGCCTTACAACATCCGCAAAGTTAGGTCTTTCGTTGAGAAAAGGAACTTGGAAAAAGAAAATATTGAACGAACTGCTGTAGCTCATTTTCGGAATTTGTACATCGACAGGTATCACGAAAAATCATTTGAGTTACCTCATCCACTTGGGCTTGTGTCTGTTGTAACCTTTTATTCGACCTGAAAAGAGAAAAAAAACCGTTTCCAGTTATTATTGCAGTAAAAGCAACTGGAGGGACTCAAACCATGAGAGAAAGTTGTGCTTGGCAAAGTACGTATGTACAGCCTCATTTTCATCAGGATGAGGAATCGTAAAGTAAAACCATCTCGACCAATGCTTTGTTAGTGAAAAAGGAAATAGGCCGTCCTTACATTTTGATGCTGAGTGTCTGAACTCCTCAACTAAACTCTCTGTAGCAACTTGCAAATAAACCCTTCTCGCTCTTCACTAAAACTGTGCAGTGACGTCATTCAAAGAACCCGCGATGAACATTAACCAGCGGTGATTCCCTTAAGCAGTAAACATGAAATCGAGGATCATTGGAGAGTACACCGCACGCACGCACGTGTGACAAACTTGCATCATAAATTTCTCCCTAAAAATTCGTCGTTTTTGTCATTGAGATTTTCGTTTGATGTCTTGGTTGTTTGGAGTCAACAAGCCTCCACCATCAGGCGAGGAACCGCCGTTGATTCCGAATCCTCCAGGAGGCGGGGATGACGGAGGGAAAGATGAAACATCTGAAGGCAAACCAGCCCCGGTTTGGAGAAGCTTCGATCCTTCGGGCCTGGAAAGAGCTGCCAAGGCTGCAAGGGAGTTGGAGAAATCATGTAAGTGCATGAAAAAGTGCGCTTTAAACCCTATATAAAAGGCAATCTTAAAAATGCTGTATTGTGTACTCTTCAAACTGTATGCATTGATATCATCCATGACATTCCTTTATATTGTACTCATCGTCATCATCATTATCACTGTTTAGGAAGCAGCAATGGCGCAGTGGTGAGAGCACTCGCCACCCACCAATGTGACCCGGGTTTGAGTCTCAGACTTGGTGTCACATGTGGGTTGAGTTTGTTGGTTCTCAAGTCTGCACCGAGAGGTTTTTCTCTGAGTACTCCGGTTTTCCCCTCTCCTCAAAAACCAACCTAGGATTTGATACCAGTTGACATGATTCAAATTGATTTCTGTGAAGTCTTTCAAATTTTTTTGTTTAGTTTACAGCTCGAATACCATTATGATATCTTTTTAGAGGTTCTTCAGTGAAAAGATTCGTACATACATTGTATACAGTATATTCCATCGCTTTCCATTGGCGTCAAGTTCAAATGTATGAATGTGTCGTGGGAACCAAAGATGCTGATTGGTAAATTGTCATGCATGAATTGATTTCATTTGATTGGTGGAAGCCAAAATGCAGTTTGGCAGTTGGCGCTCGAAGATGAGATTCCACAGAATTATGAAAATCACAGTAACTAAAGTTCAGTACTGTCATGGATATCAATATCATTGTTATTTCCACTTTCAGATCATTCAAAAGAAGCCTTAGAGATGGCACGACTACAGGAAACAACCAAGCAGTTAGAGCAACAGCGCAAGATCAAGGTATAGTGGAAAATTTACAGGCAGTCTGAGTTCCAAAAGAACACTTGCACACATCAGGATAAAAACAAGGATTTGTTTACATTGTGTTGATAATGGTCCACGATGAATGTATTGTTGTGTTAATAAGATGCACAATTTGGCATTCACGATTTTTTTTATTTTATCATTATCAAGGATCCATATTCATTTTTTATCAAAGTCGTCAACTGGGCAAGTACATCTTACGATATGCTTGCGCAGCCAAATTTTGGGTTGCCCGGGCAAAAATCCGAAAGTATAGAAAAAGCTTGATAAAATTGCGTGTAACTTGTGCATCTGTGTTTTATTTTAGACTCGTCAGAAATTATGAATTTTGACTCTGGAGTATGATGCTATTTGTACTGTGGGAGAACGAAGAGTAATCAGAGTGAAAGTATATTTTATATCATAACATTTGATGGAATTCATGATCAGACATCTATTAACTTTTCAGTCGTCCAACGGACAACCTTTGGAGTTAATGTACTCATCCGGACAGATTTTTAGTCATCTGGGATGACCGGACGACTGCGAAGGCGGATACCTGCATTATGTCTGATTTGCGCATGTTTTAACTCCAAATGGCATACACTACGATGTATAGCATTAACAATGGGAGTTGTACATTTATAGACTGAGAGAGAAGCTAGTGTTCTACTGAAAATGTGAGTGCAGTGTGGCCCAGTATGGAGGCAGGACTGCCCATTGGTTTGGGCGCAAGCCATGAAATCTGGAGATCCTGGGTTCAAGACCTGTTCTGACATGTCTGAATTATTTTGATAAATACATACAAACATAAAATACAGACTTATGTTGTTAATTGACCTCTCCTCACAGGGGCTTTTCAGAACCATTGTAATGAAATTGACAGAACAAAAGACAACAACAACAACAACAACAACAATATTTACTATTATTATTATTATTATTATTATTATTTCTTTATTATTATTATTATTATTATTATTATTGTTAAGGATTCCTACTGGCTGGAGGCAAACCAGCTGGCTATTTACAAGTGCAATGGAGATGTTGAACCAGAGACTACCAGGATCAAATTCAATGGCTGCACTTGCTGCATATTCTCAACAAATTATTGTTGTTGTTTTTATTCTGTTGTTTTGTTGATTGTGTGTCTTTGGCCATATTCCCTATAGGGTATGGTCAATTCCACAACACTGAACAGAAGCTCTACTCATTGAGCTACTAGAATGGTCTGCAGGCTCTACAAAGTCATGCGCCTCAGTTTATACAAATACATGTACATGAAATGATGCAAAGGTGTAATGCTCCTGTCGTAGGGATATGATACAAGATGCTTGGCAACGCCGATGAAACGAGCATTGAAAAATGAAAAGTGTATTTGCAAAATTGAGGCGTATGACTTTGTAGAGCCTACAGACCAGTGGGCACATTATCCATTCAGGACCAAGATAAACAACCCAGCTCCCTAGGAGTTCTAGTAGCTCAATGTGTAGAGCATCCAACAGGTGTTGTGGAAGTCATAGGCTAAATAATTTTTCTGCCTAAGACTCTCATTTTTCAGTTACTCAAGTTGCCAAGCAACTTGTATCCTATAGCTTCCTATGGGTGAATTACACCTTTTCATCATTCCCCATCCCTTGTTCTCTTGCTGGAAATATTTATAGGGATTTGGTCTCTATGTTGCTTTTTGTTGATCACAATCTTCAGGGGTTTCAAAAGTGCTCAAATTTTAAAAAAATTCCAGGTTGTCCCAGTTTTAAAAGCCGGGCAACTAAATCCGTAAATTTGGTTGCCCTAATAAATTCTTGTTTACCCATTAGGAAACCTGCCGATGATTAAGCACGCCTTGTTTAGATGCGTGGCATTAGACCTTGAGTATCCCATAGTTCTAAGTGTGAACGTGTGGTTTTTTTGTGGAAGTCTGGGTTTTAGCATTTACAAAATGGAGTCTTCGATCTCCATCGCCAGCCACGTGTACATGTGAATTTCCTTATCTGAAATTTTTTTCTAAAAGCCACAGATATTCAAAACACAGGAAATGCTCAACTGCAAATTAATTATTGTTAACTTCACACCACTATCAGATATTGACAATAGAAAACCATTGAGTGAGTCGGGTGTTGCTTGTGTAATACATTTTCTATTTTTTGGCTGGGTTGTCCATTTTGTTTTCTTTGGGCAACCAACCTTTTCATTTTACCAAAAACTAGTCGCCCGGTAAACTTCCGCTAATTTTGAGCACTGGTTTCAATAACTTTTGAAGTAGAGCGCAGCATTCAACACAGTAGACCACAAGATCTTACTACAGAGACTTGAAACATCATTTGGAATTACAGATTCTGCGCTAATGTGGTTTAAGTCATATCTGTTGGATCGTTCGCAACATGTTATCGTAGACGGTGCATACTCTGATACATGTAGCACTGAATTATCTCATGGAGTACCGCAGGGGTCCTGTTTAGGGCCGCTGCTGTTTACCATCTATGCTAGCAAGCTCTTTGAGGTGGTCAAAACCAGCTTACCAATTGCACATGCTTATGCAGATGACTGTCAGCTGTACTTGTCTTTTAAGCCAGACAGTGGGTTAAGTGAGATAGAAGCTATAACATTGATGGAGTGTTGTATCAAAGCAGTCAGAGCATGGATGTTAAAAGATAAACTTAAACTGAATGAACAAAAAACGGAATTCTTGGTAATAGGGACGCGACAACAACTAGACAAAGTATCCCTTGATGAAATGACAATTGGAAATTCTAAAGTTAAAACAACTACAACAGCGAGGAGCCTTGGAGTATGGTTCGATCGTAACATGAAATTTGATACCAATATAACGAAAATGTGCACTATGGGACATTTCTATCTATACAATATAAGGAGAATAAGGAAGCATCTCACATATGAGTCAGCTCGTACACTAACACAGGCAACGATAATAGCCCGATTGGATTATTGTAACAGTCTTCTTTATGGATGCTCTGATGGTCAAATTAAAATGCTTCAGCACTTGCAAAATATGGCTGCTAGACTTATATGTAATTCTACACGTTTTTGTCGTATTACGCCGTTGATGTTCAAACTACACTGGCTACAAGTCAAACTAAGAATTAAATACAAAATTTTATTGATGACTTTCAAGGCAATACATGGACTATCACCTGATTACATACTAAATCTAGTTCAAGTCAAGAAGAAATCACTATACAATCTCCGATCTAATGATGAAGTTTTATTGGCTCCACCAACTTTTAAATCAAGCAAGACAACAGGAGACAGAGCTTTTCAAGTGGCAGCACCCTTTGAATGGAACAAACTTCCAAAATCACTTAGATTAGAGAACGATTTAAAATCTTTCAAAACAAAACTTAAGACATTTTTATTTCAAAAAGCTTATTATTAATTTTTTTAACTGTAAATATAATCATACAGCTGTAAATATGACTGTAACTGTAAAATACAACTGTAAATATAATTATAATTAGTCATAATTTTTAAACATTGTAAATAACCTTATTGTTAATTTTAAGCGCCTGAGATAATTTACCTATGGATCATGCGCTATATAAGTACTTAATTTGATTGATAGATACCTGCAGGGGCTATTCAATGTAAGAAGCAGTCACTCTTGTCTTATACAAGGGTTTGAATGAAAATTGGTGAGAGGAAAATTTCTGACAAACAGACGGCGGTATACCGCCAGTGACCGGCTTCTAATGAAACCCCTGATCTTGGCTTATCAGTTGTGCTGGAATGAAGTCGAACAAAACCAGAGCTTGAAGTGATCACTTTTATAGTGCATGTTCGTGTTTAAGTATGTATGGAATTCGTGGACTTTCGGTATCTGTAACTAGTTTGTAATAATTATATTAATTTTACAAGTAGGAGTTCGATGCAAATATAGAAGCAATGCAATTGGACAAAACTCGAGTTGAACAAGAGGAGAAACGGAAAACCCTGGCAGCAGAAACTCAACAACATCAACAGGTAGGAATAGAAAATAAAAGAAAGATGTATATGTTATTTGCCAGCTGGGAGGTCCGTATAGTGAAAAACTGTGACCGAGCTTTATCAAGACTGCGTTCACCATTTTTCGCTTTTATGGACCGACCCTTAGCTGGTAAATAACTCATTTTTTTTCTCTCTCTCCCTTCCACTCTAAAAATACTTTTTAAATTGTTGACTCATATCACGCTTGAAAGTGAATGAAGTATTAATTAAAGCAACTTTCAAACTGAATGTTTCAAAGAGAAAATTAATATTTTTTATTTGAATTCTATTTCCAAACCTCTTGTCTAATAAAAAGCTACTTCTGTATGTAAACAAATTCGGTGTTTATAAATGGTAATTAAAGGTCAAGGACAAAAACTCTCCGAGCGTTACCGTGCACGTGGGCAGAGACTGTGCGAGGAACCAATCAGATTGCAGGATTTGATACCTTGCCCTCTCAAAAAAAAAATAAAAATGATTATTATTAATGTGCACCAGTTTGGACCAAGCTTTCAACTGAAAAGCTTAAACAAAATAATGTGGTGCTATTGACAGACTTGATTTTGTCTGGGGAGGGGGGGAGGGAGGGGTATCGCGTATAAAAGGGGCACGGATGCTTGCCCTCTTGCTTAGAGGTGTAAATTCGTATTGTGATCTCACTTAGGGTGTTCTGGGCAAAATGCCGTCATATGTGGCTGTGAAGGTCTTGTTTATACATGTAGGGTTACATGTCTAACTCCAGACGATTTTACTCGTCAATTGGGGCATTCTATGGTATGAGATGTCAATGGGTTAAGCAATCAAAAACCATGTGTACGTCCCCTCCATTAATATGCTTTAAATATGCTTTAAATATGGTTTGTGGGTCAACAAAAGCCTTGGCCTCGGCCACACCCAGATTGGCCTCCTCCTACAAGCATCCCCTCCCCTTCATATACAAAGTCCTTCCCACCCCCCCCCCCCTCCTCCCCCAATGGAATTTCAAAGGAGCCAATGTGTTTTGGAAGAACTAAGCATAAAACAAACATCATTGATTCAAACAATAATTACTGACTCAGAGCAACAACAGTCTTTTAACTGAATTATTTCAGTGTAAATGGTGTTAATGCTCTTGAGTTGGTGATTGTTTGGATCATGTTCTGTTTCCAGAGCAGGAAAGTAGTCTTTTTGATGCAGAGAATTAATTTAGACTGTGTTCAACAGCGGGCTCAGTATCAAGACCAGTTAGCGAGGAAGCGTTATGAGGACCAACTTACACAACAGGTGAGTTTTAGTCATAAATCAGAATAAAATTTAATATAATATTAACATACTAAGGAAAGGAAACATATGCAATGTACCTAGCCAATCATATAAAATCAATAATGCCCACTTCTATATGCATATGTTAGTTTTCTGTGCTATAATGGTTGAAAACTGTTGAACTTCCCACACCCTACAAGTGACTTGTCAATGACATCAACAACAACAATCAAATAACACTCTAACTGACTTATTTTCGTAACAATAACTGACCATTGTATTTGACAATACACGTACATGTACAAACCTTAGACCTATACACGGATCGAAACTCACCAATCACTGTTTGCAGTCTTCACAGCCCATGACATCTAGGCTTATTTACGTGTATCACTGACAGTCAACCAATAACATCACAACTTAGTTGACCAATCACATCAATAACCGGAGTGCTATACCATCTACTGATGTTAGACAAATCACTTGACTCTGAAGATGACTTCCCCTCAGGAAGTCACAACGTCGGTCAAAATCATCCTAAATAGTCCTTCCCTAGCTGGACTACACTCATACTTCACTTAATTATAATTTATTTATTTATTCACTAGCGTCGTATGAATGAAGAAAACTTGGCTAGACAAGAAGAATCTGTCAAGAAGCAAGAAGCAATGAAAAGAGGTTTGTCTTCTTGAGAGAATAGATTGATATGGGAGCAACAGACTGCCTTTCTCAGTTACAGTTTGTTGTACTCACTCTGGCACACAGGTCCCAGCCCTGGGATAAGACCTCAGAGAGATATATTTACCAGTTTTCAGGCACATAATATTGTTACATGTACGGTATATATAACGTTGTATAATATGCTTTATCATGTTTTACAAACTCAGATACAGCGGTTGATTTAATTTTTTTTCTTTTGAAGCTCATGATTTCTTTTTATTTGTTTTGGATTAGGCACAATTGAATATGAAGCTCAATTAAAACATGAAAATGAGATGAAAAAGCTTGAAGCTGAACTCCGTGGAAGGTGAGGGACATCTTTTCTTGACATAGTATTCGTTTTAAAATCGAATGCCAATTATGGTTTCCTTTCATCATTTTTCATGATTCACATATGGCATTGTTTAATGTATTAGATTAAAACAGGACACATTTAATTTATTTGAGTATGTTGTGTGTGACTCAGTGAAAGTTTTACTTTTTGTTAGGGCAAAGATAGAGCGTGAAAACAGAGACATCAAATTGGAGAAGATCAGAGTAAAAGCTGCTGAGCAACGAGAAACTGTGTTGCAGTCGATTAAGTGAGTAACAAATTAAAGCAAAGTCATTCTAAATTTGCAAGTTTTGTACATAATCTATAGTCGGGAAGGTGTGTCAGCGTGGGGGCGGGGGCTGTTAAAACTTGTTCTGTACCAACACTAGGGTTCTTAAAATGTTTGATGCGAGATTCTCCGCAAAACTACTTCACAAAATTGTATGTGATTCTTATGACCGCAAACGCTTGAAGCCTCAGATATCTAATAATTATTTCTAAAATGTTACATTTACTTTTATCGAGTCATTAATTTATAATAATAATAATAATAATAATAATCAAGTGAAGCTTAAATGATCTTCGCAGTTATGAGTGCAATTTTTGCAATTGCATAGAGAAGCCTGAAAAATTCAGGACTTCAACGGGGTTTAAACACGTGACCTCGCGATTCCGATGCGACGCTCTAACCAACTGAGCTATGAAGCCACTGACGTTGGGAGCTGGTCATTTGTGGGTTCTAATGGTCCCGTGAGGAATGAATCAATGATGAAATGGTATATGAAATTAATCATATATGAACTGCGGATATGAAATCAAGTGAAGCTATGATCTTCGCAGTTATGAGCGCAATTTTTGCAATTGCGTAGAGAAGCCTGAAAATTATAATTACCGTCATTATAATTATAATAATTATACCAAGAAACATGACATATTCACAAATTATAATTAGTGTGAAACAGCAAGGTAAAGCAAAATGGTATCTATCATGCCAATTGGAAAGGCATGATTATAAACAAACTTATCTTTAAAATGCTTGGTGCAAACATAAACTCAAGTCTATGTGACCTTTTTTCCTTAAACATCTCAAGTTCTTGAAAGGGTGGTAGTAAGTCTGATAAATGTACATGTCCTGTAGAATTGTTATTATACAATAATACAATAATACAATACATACTTAATTGACCGCTCCCCATAGGGGCTTTTCAGGGCCAATGAAACAATCAACGAAACAACAGAACACAACAACAACTACTGTTAAGAATCCCAACTGGCCGGAGGCAAACCAGTTGGCTATTTACAAGTGCAGCTGGGAAGTTGAACCAGGGAATACCAGGAACAAATTCAGCGAGTGGTCAGAGCGGGTCTTGAACCCGGGATCTCCGGATCTCAAGGCAAGCGCCCTAACCACTGGGCCACACTGCCTCCTTAAATGTCTCTTGTCCCTGAGATTTATGTCTCTAGGCACTTGTACATGTATGTCCCAAATGCTGAACTGCCTGAGACAAAAACCATATTAATTTTACACGTGACTGTAAGGCCTGGCAAACAGTAGAATATAATACACCCAATTTTCCGTACCTTTCTACCATTGATGTTTTTTAGAGCAAAAAGGAAGTCTTTTGAATTTGCTTATTTTT
This sequence comes from Montipora capricornis, assembly GCF_036669925.1. NCBI lineage: Eukaryota > Metazoa > Cnidaria > Anthozoa > Scleractinia > Acroporidae > Montipora > Montipora capricornis. The sequence goes on along the minus strand of NC_090888.1, from coordinate 8,096,568 downwards.
CTCCTTGTTAGGACAGCTGGAAGCATTCTTGGTGCCGGTTTTGATGCTTTTATCTCGGATTGGGATAAAATCTCAGCCACTGTAAGTGATATTAAGAGAAGGTTAACTGCAAATAAAATTCATCATCATCATCATCATCCTTGATACCGCTGATTGACATTTCCCCTTTTTTTCAGGCTGCTGGGTTGACCCTTCTCGCCCTTGGTATCTACACAGCTAAATATGGTACTGGAGTAGGTGCTAGGTTAGGTTTCCCCTTGTGGTGTAACAAAAGGGAGTTTAAGCAAAGACGACAGCTACAGCAACGTCATTGCCACAAAGTAAGAATATCATTGGTTAAAAATGGAGAAACAATTGTGTTGCACGTGCAGCACCAATTTCCATGCAATTTTTGCCATGCTCCACAAAAAAAAAATGTGACAACAACATGAGCATGTAGCAATGAACCATTCATTTGCTATTTTTACTTCAAAACTGTTCGTACCCATCCAGTTTCAGGATAGTTTGGCCGTATTTTACATCATGAACAAGACAGAATAATTGCAAAATACTTGCAATAGTGCTAAGTTATATCTTGGAGTGATGTTTTCGTTGCTGTAGCCATTGTCTTTGCTTAAACTCTCTAATAATGAACTTAAAGACTTAGCTTGTGCTCTGTTGGGATCAAGCATTTCAACTGCAACCGGTTCAGGTTGAAGTGGTTGAGATTTTCTAATAGGATGTACCTTTCCAACCGTTTTGGGTCAAAACATGGTAACATTTGGGAATGATCATTACCAGACTTCTCCACGTTGACAAGTTGAGGGAAAAAAACATGGCTGGAGGTCGCCACCGACTTTAAAAAGCTTGCATAAACAACACCGCTGGGCCCATCTTTTTTAACCGTTTCAACCAAGTTGGATGCTGGTTGAAAAAGTTGTTCAAACAAAGCAACCAAAAATGTTTTTTTTCCAATAGAAAATAATGAAATAACCCAACCAACCTAAAACGGTCGATTCCAGTAGAAACGAGTTGCTCAGGTCGAGATGCAGCTATTTCATCAGCTTTAGTGATTGGTTCAAAAAACAATAGACACAAAAAATGAACAACAGAAACAGCAGGGGCTAATCTAATCCTAAATGCGACAGACCTTTATTCTATACTGGCGTAAAGAAGTTAGAACTTTGTGGAGAGCTGCGTTGTTTCCACTAAGTGTTGGTAAGGCCTTTGAGGGGGAGGGTGCGCTCCAATAGCCTTTTGGGTTAAGTACATGTACAGTGTATGTATTTTGAAAACAGCTTAAACCTACTGTATATCAAACTTCTTCGTATATACTTGTAGTGCAAAATAACAAACTATAAGACAGTTGTGGGTTTTGTAAGCACAGTCTTTTCATTACCTGTACATGTAAGCCTAAACTGCATCATTACGCACCTCACAGAAAGAATGTGTCATTTTTTGTTTTTACATGTAGATTTATTGAAGCACGTTTAGGAAAACCAAGTCTTGTACGAGACACGTCACGGCTAAGTGTTTTTGGAACTCTTAGGCATCCTATACAGGCAAGGCGTTTTAAAAAGTCTTTTTGGTGACCAATATTTCTCTTTTGTTCTTTTAGAATCCCTTAAACTATCGACGTTTGTTGTAACATAGGTTGCTTGTCTTTTCCACAGACTTTTAGAAAGCTTTTTGTTAATTATGAAGACTCTTTACAAGGGATAATTTTGAAGGTAAGAATACCATAATATTGATTCTTGCAAGCTTAGATATGATTCCCTGGCCATTCACAGTAAACCTAACATTTCATGAAACTTTGAGACATTTAGGAAAAGTGGAAAGTAAAGAACAAATTTGTTAGTTTGGTTTGGAAACCTTCGATGAGGAGCAGCAATAATATAATTAGTATCCATCATTCAAGTGATCACTTTTTTTCTTGAAAACCTACGAAGTTGATGCCACCATGAATTCAAAAGATTAATTACACTCTTGTGAATTTATCATGGACGTTGTGTATAGATTTGCCTAGTTGACAATAACATTATTCTTCGGGAGAGGAGCGTGAGAAACAATTGTTATTACTCGTAAGAAATAATACGCGACGATAATTGCAAGCCTTAAAGTGCCCCTAACCCCAAAATATTTTTTTTTGCTAAAATTAACCTTTGCACCTGTTCGAAACGCATTGCGGCCATTTTTTCATTTTTCAAACAAATCCTGCCATTTTATAGGCTTCGAAAGTTGCGAACATCCAAGCATCTTGTGTTCACGACCGAGTCAGAAGGGGAGTGGGCCTATTCCTGATGTGACGTCACAAACTTATTTACATGGCATTAACTCTTTGTAAAAATGCATGCAAATTAGATTGTGACGTCACATCAGGAATAGACCCACTCCCCTTCTGACTCGGTCGTGAACACAAGATGCTTGGATTTTCGCAACTTTCGAAGCCTATAAAATGGCAGGATTTGTTAGAAAAAGGAAAAAATGGCCGCAATGCGTCTCGAACAGGTGCAAAGATTCATTTTAGCGAAAAAAATATTTTGGGGTTAGGGGCAGTTTAAGAGGTGGGCTTCTGCCAGTTTAGCTGGTATACTTGTTTTGTTGAGAAGGCAATGTCTGGATACACAGCGGCCATGACAGCGAGTGTTGAAGTGTTAAGAAAATTTAAAAGCATTCCCTCTTCAAGCTTTATTGAAGTGTGCTCGTTTGCGTCAACCAAGAAATGTGTGCTACCAGTTATGCTAAACTTGCAAGAATGCCAGTTTTCAAAAAATTCAGTCCTATCTGTAAAACAGGGCAATAGCGTTACAGCTGTACCGGGAACATGTTTAATGGCAGAGCAAACAATCATAACATTAGAAGTGTGCTGTATTCAAGTTACGAGGTGTTCCCCGAACAGGATTTGAGACGGTATCATCTGCATGTGAATCTAGTTCCCAAACAAAGGTGCTAGGGTCATCTTTCTCCCAGCAAGGATTTTCCGCAAATGAAGAGGAAAAATGTCATCAATACTTGATTTAACCGTGAATGTTTCTAAAGTGGTACCTGTTCAATAAAATTGCAGCCTTCTCTCGAAACTCGACTCCAAGAAGTGAGCAAAGCCACGGCCAACACAAAAAAGAATAAAGGATTCTACAGAAATCTGTTGTTTTATGGGCCACCAGGGACTGGAAAAACCATGTTTGCAAAGGTGAGGAAAGATGACTTCGAAGACAAAATGTTTGTGATAACGCTAGCAATAATGATGATGATGACTTTGATTGACTAAAACAGAACCAGCTTGCTTCAGCCATTCTATGTGACACCCAGTATCAGTGTTATCACAAGAGTCTGGCAGATTTTGCCTCTGTCATTGCAAAAAAAGGTGATGCCATTGAATTGACTAAAACAAATTTGGTAAACTATAGAAACAAGTATGTGGAGAAAAAAGAGGAAAATTCCATATAGAACAAGGTGATGTTGGCAGTCAGCCATCTCGGTAGTAGTAGTCCTTGCCAACAGGGCTTAAATTTTAGAATGAGCACAAACTCCTGGCTAATTACCATATTCCACTCCGGCCTAAACGGCGCGATGTTGAAGAATAGATGTAATTTGCCTGTGACATCCCAAGTTATCAACTTGATCTGAAATTGAAGCACACTTGTCTTCGCGTCCCTTATCGTACTGTTGAATTTTCTAGAGTCTGGCCAAACACTCTGGTATGGATTATGGCATCATGACGGGTGGCGATATCGTGCCTATGGGAAAGGAGGGCGTCACTGCTATGCATAAGGTGTTTGATTGGGCACAGACATCGAGAAGAGGGTGAGACATACAAAATCGAGTTGTTTGTCAAAAAGTTTCGAAAGTGATGACGCCATTGCGTCATACAATACAATAACCTTTATTTTACGAGGGAAAACGTATTAACCATAAGTTTCCATGGGAGCTTTCGCAAGGAAGACGGCAACGTTAGCAAAAACTCACGACAACGGCAACGTGTACGAGAACGTCACTCCAAAATATAACTTGGCGCTATCGCAAGTATTTCGGGATTATTCCGTCTTGTTCAGCTAGCGAACAACTATCCTGTTACTGGACGAGTATGAACGGTTTCAAAGTAAAAATATAAAATGGCTGCTTCATTGTTATACGCTCATCTTATCGTCAAAATCTAAAATTTGGTGACTGACGATAGTTCAATTTTGAGGTCACATTTTTTGTTCGACGTCGGCCGACGTGGTTCTTAAAAAATCCCTATTAGTGTATCAAGCAGAGGTTGATTGGTTCTCAAAACGAAAGTTTTTTTTGCTCCAGAATTGTGGTTGGCAAATTTGACTATCAAAAGAAATTCTTGCTGACAAGCTAATGTATTTGCTGTTATTTCCCATTCTAGGCTTTTACTCTTTGTAGACGAAGCAGACGCCTTCTTACGAAAACGAAATCAGGTAAATTGAACTCGAGAGCGCTCCGAATGTTGTGCTACAATTTGGTAATATTTTTGTTATGTGGCGTTTCAGGAAAAAATGAGTGAGGATCTTCGAAGTACACTCAACGCTTTTCTCTACAGAACAGGAGAATCATCCCGCAAGTAAGAGAGTTAATATACTTGTTTTCCGTACTTCAGTGATCCGAGACATCTTCGAATTTAATGCTTGGTCAATTTACCTGAGATGACGCGAAAACAAGATATAATAAGGAGGTAAAGCAAGGACAATAGGGACTTTAAGATGTACAGGTACGTCGACGAAAACATCACCTCCATACCGTGAGTCTCGAGTTTAGTCCAGCTCGTTTGCGTCGCATAATGTGGGCGAAGTATTCCAAGAATATCTAGAGGTTTTGCACGGCAACCATGTTGCATGGCTGTAACAATAGTTTCTTTTTCCTTTTGGAACAAAATGTATTTCTAATGCAAAACATTTTAATTGTTCCCTCCATGCAACATGGCTGCCGTGCAAAACCTCTGTTGGTGCGGCGGTTTCAGAGTTAAAATAGAAAAAAAAAGATTCACATTTGTACCTGCGCGTTGTCGTGAAAACCTCAAGTTTGGCGATTTCACGTCGTTGTTGTGCAGTGTACTGCACGAATTTGTGCTAAAAATGCGTGCCGCACGTGCAGCACGATTATTTGTCGTCGTCAAACCAATGACATTAGGGTCGCTTATACGAGAGAAAATAAGCCGTGGCTTACATAAGACGCGAACACCCCGTTATCGAAGGTGACGGCTTACTTCATCCGCAGCTAGCTCACGCCACGGCTTATCCTGGCCAAGGAGTTTGGGGCTGTGCTTATCTTGGCCGCGGCTTACTTTGGACGTGAAAGTGTTCGTATAAATGTACTCAAGCGTTGTCCGCGGCTCAAGCCCGTGAACGGCTCCTGCGCATGCACTTGTTTGTTATTATAGCCCAGACCTCCTTTTTGCTCCCGTCCATTCGCCTGAGAAAAATGGCGAGCGCAAGCAGCGAATCACGTATTAATAAAGGAAAAGATTCCGCGAAAAAGAGAACCATTGGAGAACCCCGGAAGAGAAACGGCGGCTTCTCGCTATTTGTAATGCTATTGAAATTGCTAAGAAACTTAATAATTGCGTCACTTCAGCCAGTGCAAGTTCTGGGGCACACCGCAAGTGTTCGTTTTCGACTTTACTGGATCGATACTGGATCACATGTAAAACTTTAATTTAATAATTTTTCTTCGCTTGTTTGATTACTCGAGCCATTTATCTTTTAATGTCGCAAATCTTGCGTCACAATTAATTACCCCAAAACGAGGCATCAAAATAAATTACGTCATATCGGACCAGTTGGCCGCGCTCAGCCGCGATCCATTTATAGGAGCATTTCGCGTCTTATGTAAGCCGCGGCTTATTTTCCCTTGTATAAACGGCCCAATTGTTCCTTTTGTGGCGTTCTCGTCGACGACATAAAGTCCCAAGCAACTGATGACGGCTACGAGAACGCCGCAAGCAATGGGTTTGACGATCATTTCTTTGCCGTACTCCACAAAACGACAACGTGGAATCACCAAATTTTAGGTCTTGATGACAACGTGAGCATAAAACAATGAGCCATTCATTTTCTATTTTAATTGAAAAGCGTTCGTACCCATCCAGTTACAGGATAGTTCGCCCGTATTGTACAAGGTGAACAAGACGTATTAAGGGCTAAATACTTGTGATAGAGCTGTTTTAATTTGGTCCAAATGTCAACTTGTCCCCCAAATTACTGCAGAATTCTGCAAGTTTGCTGCCCGCATAAATTCTTAAGGCCTGGTCAAACGCTCGCAACATTTCAACGCAACATCTATCAACATTGTTGGAGAAAACATGTTGCATACGTTTGGCCACTCAGTTGCGATATGTTGCAACATGTTGGATGATGTTGGATCAAATTTGAAAACGGTCAAATTTTTCGTGCAACATTTTGGATGTTGCACTCGTTTGGCCACTTGCAATCTCGTCCCCAGAGTCCGCTTTTCTTTTGGTCAGCGCCAAGGACACGGACTCTGGCTACTTCCAATATTTATGCGCAGTCGTAGTGAAGGTCCATTTTTGTGACCGTTGACAACCACTGTTGTTTCAAATTTCTCCGCGTGCGTAGATAAGCCGGAAGTCCGTGATTTTCGGACTTCCTGCCATGGACGTGGCCAGAAGCCGTGTTCTTGGTGCTGACCAAAAGAAAAGCGTACTCTGGGGACTAGACTGGCCACGTTCACGCAACATTATTGCACTAGGGCATACGTGCTAGGTTCACTTGTTCGCGAGGGGCCTGGAGCACTTAAACATTGACGCGTTGCGTTGAAAATTTGAAAATGTTGCGTTGCAATGTTGCGAGCGTTTGGCCAGGCCTTGTTACAGTGGATTGATCAAAACGATATCAACCAAAAAAAGATGGTTCTCATTCAGCAGTAAAAGTAATTTTGCGATTGCATCGTTTCGCTTGGTGATAAGCTTTCAAACTCTTGTGTCATTTTCAGTCCATCAGAGACCACAGCAAATCCATTTCCACTTGCTGGAACGCATTCTGCCACTGTTTGCCGCGTTCGGACGCGTTCTGAATGCGTTTCTTTGCGTTATGATTGGTTGGTTTGGCTGTCTTGTTCACAGGTTCATGTTAGTTCTCGCCAGTAACCAGCCAGACCAGTTTGACTGGGCAATCAATGACCGGTTGGACGAGATGGTCGAATTTGCTTTGCCGTCATTAGAAGAAAGAGTGAGACTGGTTCGACAGTATTTTGAAGAGCACGTGTTGAAGCCAGCTACGACGGGTTCGCGAACAAGGTGGGTTGCACACCGGTGGCAGCCATAGTCAGTGTTTTTGCTTTGATTAACAGTGCTTCCTCTATTCGGCGATTGTCCTTCTTTTCTTCTTTTGCAAGAGCAGATTCACAGAAAGTGCGGCGTTTACTAATGAGACAAAGCCAATTTATATTAAGCATGCAGTAGCCTCTTGGTTATCGGGAAGTAAGTTAACCGTAGTGATTCTGGTTTCATTTCAGTCGGTTGAAGATTGCAAATTTCGACTTCAACGTGAAGTGTCAGCAAATAGCTACAGCGACCGAAGGACTTTCGGGTCGGGAAATTTCCAAGATAGCAATTGCTTGGCAGGTGGGTTTCTGGGGCTCCCTTGAGACTTAGTGCCCCGTTCTCGATGCTGGGAAACAGGCATCGATTTGGGCCCGGCGATTCGGTATAAGCAGATTTTTGGCCAGTTTCCAAGTCCGTAGGGTAGTCCGCCGCTAAAAGAGGGGAATTTGGATGCAGCGAACAAAAAGTCAGGAATTGTTCTTGGCAAACAAAACAACGAATCGTAGTCAAGTATTTTGGGCAGGTGCTGTTCGATCAAAATTCATGTTGGTGACGTCCGTGCTCGGGCACCGGGCACGGGACGGGCATCGGGTCTCAATGGGACTGGACTTCGTGGCCCATGCGAGTAATAAATAAGGTGGAGAAACTATGTTAAGAATGCCTGCTGGAACGCGAGTTGGTCATTATAAATGAATAAGAAGGGAATAGAAAGGCAACTTACTAACTCCTTCCAGTTTGGTCTCATGTTGTTTTAATTTTATTTAATTGTTTTCAACACGATACCTAAAAGTCGTAAGGGTTCACGCTTTGTACGTGTTTCACGGATTCACTGCACGATTTGTTCGCACTCATTGCACGCACTGCACACCCTCACAACACGCATTCACTGCAAAAGCTTTTCAATTTTTCCGGCCACTCTTATAGTATGTGGTTCGCAAAGGGTGGCGACGATGAATTTTCCATCCTCCCTTTTAACTTAACGGCGGTCATACTTACGCTGTTCTCTAACGTGTTAGGAGCCGTCGCAAAAGGATAGGAATGATGCAAAGTGAACTTTCAAAGGGCATGAATACTTTGTCTCGGCCTTACTGTTTTTTGTTGTATTTAGGCTAGTGCGTATGGCTCACCCGATGGTGTACTAACAGAGGAAATGATGGATGCGAGAGTAGAGGAAGCCGTTACACAACACAAGCAGAAAGTTGAATGGCACAGTAGCGAACAACCGAGCGAGACAAGTAGCACGACACTTAAAAACAGAGAATCTTTAATAAAAAGAACAAAAGATAGTTAATTACATGGACAATGATTTATCGATTTAGGAATTTGTCAAAAATCTTATAGCTGTGGAACAAATTGAACGCGAAGATCGAAATTACTGCTCTTAAAGGATGGTGTGCCAGTATTAGTAACCAGGTTCCATCGCTCTTCTTGGAGAAGCTTCTGGTCGAGAAGAACTAGGGTGCTTATTTGTACAGGAAAATCATTTTTTGCGGTGGTAAAGCAGATGGTACGATCAGCCTCGACAAGAATTTTCCCGAAAAAATAATACCTCCGAGGCATTCCTTTTTTCTCCTCTTTACGACATGTAGCAGCTATCGACGGTAATGTAGAATGTGATAGGCTTATGAAAATTAGTCCTACTTTACATATGAATGAAAACTAATTTTCATGAGAAAAACTTCGCACTTAGGCTCGTTTTGAAGAGGAGGCTGACATGAACTCGGAAATGTTCTGTTGGCTCGATACCTAAGCCAAAAATAAAAATCTAAACAATTAAAACTTAAAGGCAGTAGAAGCTGCTTACAATACCAAACAATAGCATGTTACGAGATCTGCTACATTACTGCTTTTTACCAATGAAAACGATCGAATTTTTTACGTACCTTTAGTTCATGTTACTAAAACCAGGCTCCACCGCGAGGATCACGTTTATGTGTCTTCCCGCCAGAGCAACCGGTTGAATAGCCTCCCACGCTGTCGTTCTTGGGGCTTCGTCCCGCGTTCCTCCCCCACTAACGTCTGCGGAAACGAAGATCCACTTCCGTTCGTGAATTACCGAACAAGCAGAGGCCATTTTCCAGCTTTGGGTAAACTCGTGTTTTGTATGGCATTCTTTCGCAGCATATGATTGGCTATGCACAACACAATTAGTCAATGCTGATTGGTTTCTTTAAATAGTGGGCAAGCAGCCGTTGAACGTCACGCTTTCCTCCCCCACTAAAGTCTGCTGTAACGAAAAACCACTTCTGTTCAACGGCTTCGTCAGCAGACGTTAGTGGGTGAGGAAGGCGTGACGAAGCCCTAACAACGCCTGCGTGGGAGGCTACCAGTTGAACAGCTCCTTGTTCATTTGATTCCGTGAGTATGGAAAATTTAAGGTTTCATTTCACTTTTGTGTCACCGCTCGCCGTGACATTTTTGTCAGCACAAGACCATTCTGATTGATTTTGTTCAGTAGCGAGCCTCAGCTCCGTTGCTGTCTCGCAGCGATGCTATGTGACGAACTATTTCTGGAATTTGTAGGTATTTATTTGCAAAATAAAACGGATGCATTTAACGGTCTTTAACGATAACGGACGTAAATACGCCCTGCAGCATACTAAGTCATTTTTAGTTTCGATCGAACTTTCAATCTTTGGAATCGTCGGTACGCAATGTAGCCCGGTGACACAGTTACAAAAATAATTCGCCTTCGCACCGCCATGTTTTTATGGTAGAGTATGATCTTTTAACCGAATAAAAATTAAATAAAAAGCAAGAAATATGAAGCCACCCGGCTGATTATGTTTGCGCTGCGAGTAGAAAGCCATTCCGCAATGTCCAATATGTGAGAATTCGGAAAGGAACTTTTATTCACATTTTTTTTCTCCATAGCGTTAGTGCGTCGTTTTATTTAACTAATAAACCCTCCCAAAAATCAGCACTAAATATTGGGAGTGCGCTGTGTATTTATCTGTCTCTAAAAAAATGACTGCCTCTGTTTGCTCATTTCACGTCGTTGTTCAAGCGTTGGCCTAACATTGTGGACTAACCGTGCACTCAGTTATATTTCATATACAGTAGCAGGAAAATCATTAAAAAACAGCGTTTTCGACAGTAATAAAAAACTTGAATGCGCTTATTGCACAGAGATGTAGAGTCTGGAAATATACATCTCAGTATGCTCTTGTTCCTTTGACAATAAATTACGAAAGGCCAGTTTTATGCTACGAGGATAATGCGCCGATCAACTCGAAACTTCAACACCCCCCCCCCCCCCCCCTCCTCCCAGGTAAAGCCCGGGCATTTGAATTTTTGAAGATTGGATCACTCAAATTCCCTCCCCCTCGGGCCAAAATGGTGTTCAAATGCCCTACCCTATCGTCGTATTTGAACGATTTGTCTGCCATACCTTAGTAAACAAAAATCGTCGTCGGCTCCTGCCGTCTTTAGTAAAGACCTTTTGTAAGCCAATCGCTCACAAATGCTACATCTCTTTCCTTAAACTCTTCCATCTAGTCCAAACACGTGTTTTATAGCTGTTAGAGACTTCGGCGCCCGAAAAAAGGCAATTATTTCAAACCCGACACTTCCGGTTCAATTTTCCCCACCCCATGCAGACAAAGGTCAAATTCCCCACTCCCCTTGCACAGAAGATAGTCAAATGCTCTTGGTTTGCCCGGGTTGGGGGGGGGGGGGGGATTTGAAGTTTCCATTTGATCGGCGCATAACAGCTAAAAAAGCACTACTTTGTTTCGAATTTTCTATGATAGAAACTTCTTCAAAAATCAAAGGTCTACGTTACCAGCACACACCAGGGTTTCTCCTTGGTATCTGGATAGAAATCTCACTACTTTTTCCTCCGACCGCGCTTCAGCCGTTTGATGAGGGCCAGTCTCGTGCTTCTTAAGTTGCCTCGTTCATGCCCAAAAAGAATTCTGGGTAATTCTGCCATTCCATGACAAGGGCAGATCCCCGATTCTCATTTCATTGATATTTTATACGTGTCGGGCCAGCCAGTCCTGCCAACAAAATACAGCGTTGATCGACGTTTTTAGCTTGAGGCTTGAACTTGACAGACAGGCCAGAGAGACAACTTCACTCGTGAAACGCCATTTTTACAACAAAACATTTTAGGCGTCCCAGTCTGCATGAAACCATCTGTCACCTCAGTATCGAGAAGACCAGTCACGCACGGTTCTTACGTTACGTTTATGCCTGTAGGATCAGCTGAAAGGTCAATTCCTTTTTAAAACCAGCATTTTTTTTTTGGTATGGTATATATCGGAAAGCCAGAACATTTGCGCATGCGCTGACAGAATGTTTGAACAAGAAAGAAAAATGTAGTACCTCTGTACGTGGGGCCGGAGCGTAGAACAAAATGAGTTATCCCGTGATTTCGGTCCGTGCGATCGCTTTTAGACGCAGTTAGCCCTTCGCTGCTTTCAGATACCGACGTTCCTCCCGGTACGGCATTGAGGGAGGGAAATGTCGGCCCCTAAACCATATGTGACAAATCCCACGCCTTCTCACAGCTCCAGACCGCCCTTGTTAATATAGCGTTTTTACATGACGTCACATCGGCCATGTTGGTGTTCCAAAACAAAGAAATGGCGGCCATGATGGTGTACCCAACTAATCCTACGGGAATTGAACTCTATTTTTATGCAAATACTTTCTTTTGTTTCAGAAGGCCAATATGGCTGCTGGTCACGTGAGTGAAAACGCTCATCGGCCAAGTTCATGTCTGCCTCCTCTTCAAAGTGAGTCCAAGTGCGAACCTTGTGTGATGGTAATAAGTTCTACTTTACATATGAATGAAAACTAATTTTCATAAGAGAAACTTCGCACTTAGACTCACTTTGAAGAGGGGGCAGAGATGAACTCGGAAATGGCGTTACTTAGCCTAAGATCTCGATTGCTTTAATATTCACCGGAAGTCATTTTTTTTCTCGTATAGTAAGCACTGGAATCGCACTGCTAAAGGTAACATACATGTATAAACATTATTTCATCTGGAATTTCTATTTTTATTCCCCTCGAATGCGTAAAAAGAATCAAAAACCAACATTTGACTTGATTTGCGTTCATTGTTAATTTCAGTTTACAGTTTTACGAAGCGAAAGAGAGCTGTGAAATAAACGCCTGGAGATCGCTGTTACAACTTCAAAGCAAACGATCGATTTATATATTTCCATCAAATGGTGAGAGTAAATCGTTTCAGTAGTGTCTATGAAGCTAACAAAATTTAACTGCATTTCAAGTTGTTTATTTTACTGCCTGGAAAAGCGCATAACAGTAAAAGTCGTCTATATATTGCTTGATTCAGTTTTCAGGCTCCAATATGATATTTTAGACTGTTTGACTGAGATTTCAGTATGAAGCGAATGTTACCAAGACCAATATTCATATACCTGAAGAGCCTGCTTGAAGTCCTCTTTAGCAAAATGAAAGACCCGAACAGACAATATATAGCATGCAGTCAGGTTTTCAAGTTTGAGGAATCCATCCATGTTTTATTTTCGCAGGCCAACTTTTCTTTAAATTTTCATTTTCCGGTGGAATCTTTTATTTATTTATTTATTTTTTTAATATGTGTTCTAAGTCTAGACATGTGTCTAGTTTCATCCCCCTCGGAAGCGTATAAAACCCCAAAAGCGGTAATTGTGCTGTGAAAAGGCCTTGCTGTGTGTATTGAATAACATCTGAAAGTTTCGTTGGCGAAACAAATACGTTTGCTGAAGCATCAAAGACGGCTGTCGCAGAAGAAAGAAAGTGAAAAAGAAAAGAAGGTGGGCTTGTCGAATATTTGTATGTCACATGTTCAAGGTTTTTGTCTTGTTTACATTTGCTCTGGCTGATTAATTGCCCCGTAGTTTGATTGACCAGAGAGTCTACAAGTATTAAGTGACTTGAGTTTCTGTCGCACTTATGGCCTACTTGGCCTACTAGCTATTGAACCACAAGACCGTTTACCATAGTTCATCTTACATTTGAATTTCTTGGAGCAGAAAGGTCAGACAACATTGAGAAAGTGATTGGGGAACGAAGAACTTGGTGAGGTCGAACATGTTTGTTGACTATATTGCTAAGTCATATCCAAGATGGCACTCTCCAATGCAAGTCACGAAGAGGCAACTTCAAAGTGCTCTTGTCACATTTTTACAGGGAAGTGGACAAAACGGCAATTATTTTTCGAATTCCTGGGGAAAGTCTTAGCAATTTGGAGAAACTTTTTCTAGACCGTGCTTTCCCTTTAACCTCTCTTTATAAAATAATTAGGATAGTAGTACGCCCACTCTCATTGGTCAATAGCTGTGTTTAAATGAGAGTATCGAAACACGGCTGTGACACCACACGTATTTTGATTGGTTATGTAGCCAGACGGGCGTTTTGATTGGCTGGTAGGAAATATGAGCGTATATCAAGAAAATCTGTTTGAATCAAGAAGTAAAAAACAGCACTTTCCTTCATTTTTCGAATCATCTTTGAGTAATATTTTCTAAAAGCAATAGAGAACTTTTTTTCCGTGTTCCAATGTTGTGCAAACCCTCGACTGCGTCTCGGGTTTGCATAACTGTCTCGAATTCTGCCAACTCCTGCTTGTGTTTAAGTGAGGCTATGGAAACATGGAAAACGTCCTCTATTTCTTAAATTGTTAATAGTCAAGAAGCGGTGATCTTAAATTGGAGGTTACCACTCCTAAACTCCCACTATTGCCATCTGTTAGGACAAGTCTCTAGGCTAGGTTACTATAAACTGCAAATGAAATAGCATTAAAAGGAGCCAAAGCTAATTGTAAAATTGTTCCAACTGATTAGCAGTTTCGACATTTGGAGGTATCAATACCATGGTCCCGGTTGTTCAACAAAAACTGTAATATCTGTATTTCAACTCAAATTTGAAATAGCAGAAAGTTGATTGTCTTCGAAAAAATAGAGTAAGTAAAAATGAAATTATATCTATGAAAACGTATAAAAATCGAAACTATTTACAAAACGTACAGCAGTCACCAGTCACATGAATTTATCTAGGTTTAGAAGGGTGGTTGAAACTCCTTTACTATAGTTAGTATTAGTAATCTAATGTGGAGAGGAAAAGAGTTCCAAAGTTTCCTACCAGTGAAAAAAAAAAGAGTAAAGACCGAAGTAGTTGCCTTAACAGGTTGAATGGAGAGTGAACAGCACATTAATCCGGTTGATATCACATATATTCGAAACATATTGGTAATGAAATTGGGAGTCAAACCTTTGAAGGGCCTTTTAAATAAGATTACGATTTCTATGTGCATGTGCACTATGAGAAAGAAATATGGATAGGGGCACATGGCGTGAGTAGTTCAAAGGCCAGATAACTTTCTCTAGTAGGTAAGTATTGTGGCCAAGAACTGCCAATAACGCTTTGACAACCACCATGTAATTTTTTCGAAGAAATAATGTTTCCAAAAGAAACTTAAGTCACTATTGAACAGTTTCAATCTGTATTAAGATTACAGGATTTTCTCACGTATTCGTATAGCACATGTACAAAGGTGCGTACAAAACCTTGAACACCCTTTAATTTAAATTAAACACCCGAAAAGTTACATGGTTGAAATGTTGCGTTTGAAGTGAAGCAATTTGAAATCATCGCAGGCTTTAAAGTATATTTCACTGAGGAATTTTTTTTTGCTCAAAAGACATTAATGTTTTAGTTATCTGAACATTTCTAAACAACTTAACGAAAGGGCAATTCTTTTTTTAAAAAAAATAAGCATACCGATGAAAATCAGTAAATTTCGAGCACCTTTTTCAAAAGTCGCGCATTATTTAAGCACTTCTTTGCCATTTTTGAAGCACCATTTTCCAGTTTGCCAGCCCAATCGGGAAAGACCTATCGTCAAATCATTTTTGGGCAAACTTCGCAAGGCCAAAAAACTAGGAAATACGAGTCACCTTATAGCCTAATTTTTATGGATGCAAAGCTTAACTATCATAGATTTGTGCTATACTAAAACACTTTAAATAAGACCTATTAGAAGAGAAATAACAATTTTTCCAAAAGTGTTGAAAATCGCGATTTTTGGCCAAATGGCAAAAACAAACAAACGATGAAATGTGAGGTACCACAGAGTAGTTCCCTTGGTCCTCTTTTATTCTTACTTTATATAAACAACATTTCTACTGCTCTGATAAACGGAACTTTAATTACATGATTGTTAAATTCCCTAAAAAGAAATCAGGAAACATAAATGTTAAATTACCAAATAAAGATGAAAACAGTGAAACACGGACATGTAAAAACTAGCGATAAAAAGCTAAACTTCCGACGTTTCGGCGACCTCATGACGCCATTATCAAGGAGTTGGAAATGAACATGCGAGTTCATAACGGTCAACACTAATTTCCATCCCTAAAACTGACATTGGACATTTCGTAACAATTACACGACTCATTATGCCATGTTAATATTGAAAAGTTTACAGCTCTAAAAACAATGAAAACAAGCAGAATGACAGCACTGATCTACAGTATTTAGGTCTAAAAACCCCGTTGAAGAAGGTTAACCTTTGTTTTGCTAGGTACTATTATGTCAATACTCTAAAAATTCGACTTTCCGGGAGCTTGACTCGTTGGTCTAGAGGATATCGGAAACTGCAAGGTGAAGCCATTGATCCGGGTTCAACTCTTTGCCTCGCCTATTTTGAATCTTCTCAGCTTGTTTAAAATCTTTGAAGTAGATTTGAAGTCTAAAAAAGACTGTACGTCGTATAAGTTGAATAAAAAGGGAAATGTCAGTTTGAGGGATGGAAAGAAGTGATAACCGTTCATAGCAAGTACAAAATACTCCAAATTTGCATAAGTGGAGGAGAGCTAGACAAAGACTTTAGCTCGGATTGAATCTGTTTGCACGTTCAGCCGTGGTCGACGTGACTATGGTAGTGGAGAAGTAGACCTTAGACCTTACTCTCGATTTGGGGTGCTCAGTTTAGGAGATGGGTGCCCATCCTGCCCTCAGTTTTAACATGGAGAAAGGATGGAATGCTTCCCTTTTAATACCTTTGTCAACTCAAGAGTTACTGACCAACGTTTGCAATGGTGCGAAATGGTATGAAATGACGTGACTCGGGTAGTCATACCATTTTTAAAATTCAAAAAATTTCCACAAGCATATGCATGGGCAAAATCCCACCTCCCCAGGGGTTTAAAATGCACACAATTAATTAAGAGATCAGGTAACTTTTACCCCACACACCTTTTGACCTTCTAGAAGTTTTAAGAAATCGCCCATTTCATTGAATTATTTTGCATTGGTCCAGTCTGTGACAAAATATCACAAAATGAACATGCAAAACTACAAAGTAAAGAACTTTCCATTTGTTTGGTTCCAGGCCCTAGCAAGAGTCCATCACCCAAGAGTTAGATTTACCCAAATTGTCCTAGTCCTCATCAGCGTCAGAAAAGTGTCTGTTTTTGAAACACGTTTCGCGGGAAAATAGACAATAAGCAAATCGGCTGACTCAATGTTGTGCCCGATTTAAACCCTTGGGAATAAAGCGTTTTGTTCCAGGAATTTCCATATCATTTCAATGTGAATGCTACATTGAAATTGTTGTAATTTCCAAACACTTCTACTTTCCTAGGTTGTTTTTAAGCTTATAGACATTTGCCTCCCGAAACAATTAATTTGCTTATTTAGCTTTGGCCAACCTTACAGAAACACAGAAAATACACATTCCCCGAGACTGTCACTTAATGATATTGTAAATGGAAAGTTGGTATAGCAAGCTAAAGAGTATACATGTCACCTGAGAAACATACCGCAAAAGCTTGGAGTTATTTTCAAGGGCCAAAATAACAAGACGGCTAGATCCTCAGTTATGGAAACAAACCGTTTTGCCAAGTGCCTGATTTCTATCAAGTGATTAACTAATCCTGGAACAGATGCTTACAAAACAAGGCACAAATGAAAGGACTTGGACAGTATCTTAATACTACTGAAATCTCATGGTACTTTAACTATAATTGGCATGATATCTTGTGTCTGACTGGTACTGAGGTATCAATGATTGAATTTTTTTCAATAACTCATATAATCGAGGAAACCAAAATAACATATCAACGTATCACAGTCCAAGTAAGTTTCTCACGTTTTGGACATCGTTTCTGAAAAAACAAAACCAGCAAGAAAGAAACAAGTGGTTGGTTAAATGGCAATAATGAATTTTGTTCTGATTAACAAGTAAATAATTATCTTAATTCATTCATTTAACTGTTTGTGCTAAAGTTAATAGCAACAATTCCTATTCACTGTTACTTTGACATGTAGACTTGAAGACCTCAATAACTCACTTCACTTGACATAAGCAATCGACAATCACCGATCAGTTTTACAGTCACTCCATCATAACACGGGCTCAAACAGCTAGCTATCTGCCGGAAGCTGAAATAGCTGACTCAGTGAAAGCAGACATTATTTAATTCAGGTATTAGCCAAAGCAGTTCGAGTAAAAATATCCACTCTGGCAACCGTTTATAAAGCCATTTCTCTGTGAAGAACGTACCTGCTCCTTTCGACAAATTCCTGATTAAAAACATGAACAAAGTACAGCGATTCAGTCATTAAAGTTATATTTAAATGGCACTTACCATTCTTTTCGTGTTTGAGCTCCCCAAATTCAAAGGTGACATCATCGCCAATTAGGACAAATGGCGCCCAGTATTTTATGGCCGAATAATTTTTTGTCTCCTGAAGAGATTTCATGGCATGGTGAAGAGCTGCACTTGCACTTTTTCTATCTGCCAAGTGTTGGTAGAAACTCTTCATGAACATCCAGGTCGCTTCATCGTCGATTGCCCAGAGTGACACCAGAACAGACCGGGCACCAGCACACAGGAAAGCCCTGGCTATTCCCACAATACCCTCAGATTTTACCTCTCCCTGGCCACTATGACAGCAACTCAGCACAACCAGTCTTGCCTGAAGACGAACTGCTTGAACATCGCTCAATGATAACATGTAATCTTCCTTTTTAGGGATCTTAGATGTGCGTTCGGGATTTGGGGCCAAAGCAATTTCTCCAAATTCGGCATCTCCGTGTGCAGCAATGTGGATTAAAGCAACTGACTTCATTCTTTTCAGCACGTCAGCTTTGGTTGCATTTTTACCTGTCAGAGGCGTGGTCTGCAGAAGTTTTCCAATCATATCCACCTCTTTTTTCGCACACGGCAGCTGTCCATACATGGGTTCACCAGTGCCGTAAGTGACTTTGCTCAAGCACGGATCGCCTACAAGCAGCGCTTCATTCTTACTTTCGAAGTTGTCAGTTGCCATAGTGATCAATTTTAAAGTAGTCAGCGAGGGAATTACACGGATCCTTACAGAGTCACTCATTGCAGAAAAAGGAGCCAGGCAAAAGTGTCCATCAGGAACAAACACTAAGTCATCACCCTGGATCAAGTCCGCTATAGGACTGACTAAGACATCATACAAGGGCTGCAAAGGGTGCACAGAAAAGCTCGAATACCGAAAGGTTTCTTCAACACCTTCCCTACTGCTCGAGAAGTCGCTGCCTTGTCTTTCAAGTGAACGATTCTCGCATCGCAAAACGGCCCCTGCATTGATCTGTTCTAAAGTACTTTTCATCAGAGACTTGGCAGTTCCATTTTCGATTTTCTTTTGTCTAAAATTTATCCCGATATCATCTCTTAGCAACCAGAAGCTGATCGTGTTCCCTTCGAGTGCTGTGAACACAGTTTGTGAAGGTAGATCTTTCATAACCAAAGCGATAGTTACCTTCATTGTAGGTTCCCCATCAATGCTGTATTGCATCTTTAAAATGTCTACCAAAGCCTGTGCTCGTCCTTGCTCAGCAGCATACAAGGCTTCATCAACCTCTCCATTCTTCAAGAGTGCTATCCACAGAGTGGTGTACGCAAACCTCTTTGTGTCACGAAAGCTTATTTTCCATGCATCCTCTGACTGAAGATGCCTAACTTCATCAAAATAATAAATGCTTAGACGATAGTAATTAAGAGCTTTGCTCAAGCAGCCAAAAAATCCATGAACAAGACCAATATGATAACATGCCATTGCCAGCCCTAATGGGTCCTCCGTTTCCTGGCAAATACTAAGATGTTGATGGTGGTACTCTATGGCTTGCTTGAAATTACCAAGACTTTTATAAGCGTTGCCGAGATTGCAATAAGTTTTTCCTTCTCCGGCCCTGTCCCCTACCTCTTTTGCAATACTAAGATGTTGATGGTGGTATTCTATGGCTTGCTTGAAATTACCAAGAATTCTATAAGCGATGCCGAGATTGCAATAAGTTTTTCCTTCTCCGGCCCTGTCCCCTACCTCTTTTGCAATACTAAGATGTTGATGGTGGTACTTTATAGCTTGCTTGAAATTACCAAGACTTTGATAACCAATGCCGAGATTGCCATAGGCTGTTCCTTCTCCGGCCCTGTCCCCTACCTCTTTTGCAATACTAAGATGTTGATGCTGGTACTCTATGGCTTGCTTGAAATTACCAAGACTTTGATAAGCGTTGCCGAGATTGCCATAAGCTGTTCCTTCTCCGGCCCTGTCCCCTACCTCTTTTGCAATACTAAGATCTTGATGGTGGTACTCTATGGCTTGCTTGAAATTACCAAGACTTCTATAAGCGTTGCCGAGATTGCAATAAGTTTTTCCTTCTCCGGCCCTGTCCCCTACCTCTTTTGCAATACTAAGATGTTGATGGTGGTACTCTATGGCTTGCTTGAAATTACCAAGACTTTTATAAGCGTTGCCGAGATTGCCATAGGCTGCTCCTTCTCCCACGCTGTCCCCTACCTCTTTTGCAATACTAAGATGTTGGTGTTGGTACTCTATAGCTTGCTTGAAATTACCAAGACTTTGATAACCAATGCCGAGATTGCCATAGGCTGTTCCTTCTCCAGCCCTGTCCCCTACCTCTTTTGCAATACTAAGATGTTGATGGTGGTACTCTATGGCTTGCTTGAAATTACCAAGACTTTGATAAGCGTTGCCGAGATTGCCATAAGCTGTTCCTTCTCCGGCCCTGTCCCCTACCTGTTTTGCAATACTAAGATGTTGATGGTGGTACTTTATGGCTTGCTTGAAATTACCAAGACTTCTATAAGCGTTGCCGAGATTGCAATAAGTTTTTCCTTCTCTGGCCCTGTCCCCTACCTCTTTTGCAATACTAAGATGTTGATGGTGGTACTCTATGGCTTGCTTGAAATTACCAAGACTTTCATAAGCAATGCCGAGATTGCCATAGGCTGCTCCTTCTCCCGCCCTGTCCCCTACCTCTTTTGCAATACTAAGATGTTGATGGTGGTACTCTATGGCTTGCTTGAAATTACCAAGACTTTTATAAGCGTTGCCGAGATTGCCATAGGCTGCTCCTTCTCCCGCCCTGTCCCCTACCTCTTTTGCAATACTAAGATGTTGATGGTGGTACTCTATGGCTTGCTTGAAATTACCAAGACTTTGATAAGCATTGCCGAGATTGCAATAAGCTCTTCCTTCTGGGGCCCTGTCCCCTACCTCTTTTGCAATACTAAGATATTGATGGTGGTACTCTATAGCTTGCTTGAAATTACCAAGACTTTCATAAGCAATGCCGAGATTGCCATAGGCTGCTCCTTCTCCGGCCCTGTCCCCTACCTCTTTTGCAATACTAAGACGTTGATGGTGGTACTCTATGGCTTGCTTGAAATTACCAAGACTTTGATAAGCATTGCCGAGATTGCAATAAGCTATTCCTTCTCTGGCCCTGTCCCCTACCTGTTTTGCAATACTAAGAGGTTGATGATGGTACTCTATGGCTTGCTTGAAATTACCAAGACTTTGATAAGCGTTGCCAAGATTGCCATAAGCTTTTCCTTCTCCGGCCCTGTCCCCTACCTCTTTTGCAATACTAAGATGTTGATGGTGGTACTCTATGGCTTGCTTGAAATTACCAAGACTTTTATAAGCGATGCCGAGATTGCCAT
This sequence comes from Montipora capricornis, assembly GCF_036669925.1. Taxonomy (NCBI): domain Eukaryota; kingdom Metazoa; phylum Cnidaria; class Anthozoa; order Scleractinia; family Acroporidae; genus Montipora; species Montipora capricornis. The sequence continues at coordinate 8,075,337 of NC_090888.1, read as the reverse complement.
AAGCTGTTCCTTCTCCGGCCCTGTCCCCTACCTCTTTTGCAATACTAAGATGTTGATGGTGGTACTCTATGGCTTGCTTGAAATTACCAAGACTTTTATAAGCGATGCCGAGATTGCCATAAGCTGTTCCTTCTCCGGCCCTGTCCCCTATCTCTTTTGCAATACTAAGATGTTGATGGTGGTACTCTATGACTTGCTTGAAATTACCAAGACTTTTATAAGCATTGCCGAGATTGCAATAAGCTCTTCCTTCTTGGGCCCTGTCCCCTACCTCTTTTGCAATACTAAGATGTTGATGGTGGTACTCCATAGCTAGCTTGAAATTACCAAGACTTTTATAACCAATGCCGAGATTGCCATAGGCTGCTCCTTCTCCGGCCCTGTCCCCTACCTCTTTTGCAATACTAAGATCTTGATGGTGGTACTCTATGGCTTGCTTGAAATTACCAAGACTTTGATAAGCGTTGCCAAGATTGCCATAGGCTGCTCCTTCTCCCGCTCTGAAACCCACTTCCTTAAAAATGGCTAATGCTTCTGTGTAATTTGTTATGGCCTTATTTAAGTCAGCTGTGCCCTGATAGTATGTACCAAGATTGAAATAAGCCAAACCCCTGCTTTGTCTGTCTCCCTCCTTTCTTGCAACGCTAAGTTCTTGCATATGCCGCTCCAAAAGGTCCAACTTTTTATCCACCATTGTTGACAATCAAAACCAGGAAGTTTTTCTCAGAAATCTGGGGTGCACCTAGAAGATAAATGAATGAAAACACGATAGGTTCAATGCTCTGAGTACAGTATGCTAAACTGGCATGGCAAGATTAATTGAACAGTAAAGGAATAACTATCTCAAGCCAGTATTTTGAAAGAAAAATGCCATTCTTCATCAGGGTTTCCCAAGGAATGATTTCGGCTAATGGAGACAGTTGTTACAGAATAAATACTTGGGCATCACGGAACATCAAAAATAGATAATTCTATTATGTAAACGAGGGGAAAACAGCCTATAGAAAAGTGATGGCTTCCCATTTCATCTTTCTTATCGCAAGCTAATTAAAAGTTCCTAAGATATGCTTCCCTGGCAGGAAATTTGCTGTCGGTATGTAGCTGACACCAAAAAAACAAGAGGGGATGCCATTAAGAGTGTAATATTCAATTTTCTCAAATTGACATCAAACTCATAACTTTTTATTTCATGTCTAAATCTATTCAATGTCGGAATTGCTTGTTTTTTCGTCACAATTTTTTCTGTCTAGATACCTGGTTACTCCATGTATTTTGATCCAGGGACTTTGAATGAGCTAATTGAACTGCTCACACGTTTTCATTGAGAAAGGCTGCTCGTCAGGACAGAATTGGCCGTTTTTATACCAGAGATGCATAATCCGGCCATTCAAATTATGCCTTTCCCTCTCTTTCTCCAGAAGCCAAAATCATTCCTTGGGAACCCTGATGAAGAAAGGAATTTTCTTTCGAAAATTTGGCTTAAGATAGTTATTCCCTCACTGCTCAATTAATCTTGCTGTGCCAGTTTAGCATCCTGTAGTCAGGGCATTGAAACTATTGTGTTTTCGTATTTCTCTGAGTTGTTTAAAAAAGTAGATATGCAATGCATACATGTGGGTAGCCACTTAGACACTGTACTACCAATGGAGTCTTACGTATGGTGTTCGTTTTCATTTGGGCTCTAACCATTTACTATACTAGCTCTCTAGGAACATCATTGGCTTCCCATTGCCTATCGAATCAGGTTTAAGATTTGGGTACAACGATTTGCCCACGACATCGTGATCCGATCTGGAGAGGTAATAACAAAAATTGCGCCTGCCCACATGAATGGGCATCACACATGGCAGTGAAAGGGGAGCGCGGATTAACCCTTAACACCAGCTAAAACCAAACTGGAATGAAGGGGTAGTTTCTAAAGAAACTGTGGTGCTGTCAAAGACACCATTCAAAATCTTATAGTTAATCAAGAATTACCGGACACTGCCGCCAATCTCATCATCAACACCCCTAGAACTTCGTGCATTTACTTCTTGCCTAAAATTCACAAACCCAACAACCCAGGTTGCCCTATCGTTTCTGCCTGTAGTTGCCCTACCGAACTCATTTCTAGCTACTTAGACAGGATTATGAGGCCTATCGTCAAATCTTTGCCATCATACATTAAAGACAGTACACACGCACTACAAATTTTCCACGATTTCAATTTCTCCTGCCAAGACAAACTTATTTTCACCATGGACATTACATCTCTATACACAGTCATTCCTAATGGCGAAGGTCTTCAAGCACTTAAACACTTTTTCGATCAACGCACTGTCAAAGAACCTAGTTTGGAAACGCTCCTCAGCCTTCCCGAACTAGTTTTAACGCTTAACTGTTTTTCATTCGCCGGCAACTATTACAAACAAATTAATGGTGTAGCGATGGGCACAAGAATGGGACCTAGTTATGCCAATCTTTTTGTAGGATATGTTGAACACCAATTTTTTAATCATTACAACGGCCCCAAACCTGAACTCTACGGCCACTACATCGACGACTGCATCGGCGCTATTTCATCCAGCAGAGAAGAACTCGATCAATTTATAACCTCCATCAATTCTTTTCATCCGGCTCTTAAATATACCCGGGAAATTTCGGAAACTTCATTGGCTTTCCTAGATATCAAAGTTTCTATTAGAGGCAACGTGCTATGCACTAGTGTGCAATACAAACCTACAGATTCACACAGTTATTTGTTGTATTCATCGTCACATCCATCACATGTCAAGAACTCCATTCCTTATTCTCAATTTCTTAGACTTCGACGTCTATGTAGTGATGACTCTGATTTTTCGAGCAAATCAGAGATGTGCCAGTTCTTCGAAAAACGTGGCTATCCCTTGTCTGTGGTCAAAGCGGGCCATCATCGCGCCCAACAATTTGATCGACAGTCATCACTACAAACGTCACAAAAAGATAAGAATGACAGAATTCCATTCACCCTCACTTTCCATCCTCATAATCACGCAGTCAAAGCATCATTCTTAGTAATTTTAAATTACTCCAAAATGATCCCAAGACTAGTAGAATCTTTTCGCAACCTCCACTTATTTCATTCAAACGCGACAAAAACGTAGGCAACTTTTTAGTTAGAAGCGCGCTCAAAACTAACGAGCAACCCGGCACTTTCAAATGCACGCGCTCACGATGCAAAACTTGTCTTTTCATTGTTAACACTAGCAAGATATCGGGACCTAAGCGATCTGTTAAGATCATCGATCGTTTCACATGTACCTCCGCAAATGTCATTTATTGCATAAGGTGTACGTTATGCAATAAATTATACATTGGTGAGACAGGTAGACGACTAGGTGACCGATTCCGCGAACACCTTCGCGATGTTGAGAAGAATGACAAGGATGCATCTAAGCCAGTCGCTCGCCATTTTAATCTGCCTAACCACCCCAAAAAACACATGGCTATCTGCGGCCTTTCCCTACATCTAGGTACGACGGAAAGCCGCAAGAATCTGGAACAAAAATTCATCTTTCAAATCGGCACCCTTAATCCTCACGGTATTAACGAACGCTTTTCATTTAACTAATATATTCCTATTTTTCACGTTGCCATGTTACCACCAATAGCGTAGCTCCTACTCTACTATAAAAACTGCACGTAACCCATAATCCCTCGATTCGCTCTGACGAGGGGCTAACGCTCGAAACGTCAGCTTTTAGAATCTCTGTACGGTGGCCAATTTACATTATCAACTCCGTTGATAAAACCAAATTTTTGTATACAAACTGGAATGTTTGATTCAGTACAGTTTTAACCAATAGGAATCAAATATCAAGTGGTGGCTTATCAGTACTGAATCAGTCGACTGTTTCATACCCTCTCCGCCAATCGTAATTCTTGTGATGACAAGTTGTCTGGCTCAAATCAAACCACAACTGAAGGAGTTTCGCCCAAGCCACTGAAAAGCAACCATGTTCCAGGGGTCTCCTCATCAGGTGGTAACCGGTAAAATTTACCGCTTGTAAGAGCACTTATTACCGCCTGCAAACGCTCAGAAGTCGCTTATCCGTTGCAGAACGTCCAACATTAACCAAATGCTTCACCGGTTT
>NC_090888.1:8051225-8066225 GCF_036669925.1 Montipora capricornis | reverse complement strand
TGCTGGATTGTCAGAACTTGGGCCACAAATTCCCCCAACAAACTCGGAACAGAACCGCATGCAGTCATAATGGTCTGTGTGCTTTGTCATAATCTCTTGCGTGACAGCTCTGACGACACAATCACGGCACAACTCATGAAAGTCATGAGGCGTTCGACTGGTTCAATGGTTGTTTGAGGGCTTCGAGGAAAATCCAAGAAGCGTATGCTTACATAAAGGGGGATACCTTTCTTTGTTTGTTTTGCCAGTATGTTCACAAAGTGAATTAAGGAAACTTGTTTGCGCAAAAATATGGAATGGAATGAATCTTGCTAGTATGCAAATGTTTAGGTCAGTTATTTTAATTACCGGATATGTCACTCTTAAACCAAGACAGTTAAATTTCAATGAGACGTTTCCCTTGACCTACAGTAGTTCCAGTCAATTCACGTTGTATTGTGTCAGTAAACTTAGAGTCTCTAATTGTTTAGTGAATAAATCGAGATTAGCGAGTGTGATTTCAATATACCACGCCTCTGCTTTGGTGGTCAAAGGTCGACTTTTGTTGACAAACAGCATGTTGAAATTGGGCCTCAAAAATCCTCCGTTTCATTTACCCAAAAATTTTATTGAATTTAATTGCAGAGGAAACATTGGTTATTCCGGTGATTATAGTCTCGTTTGAGAAAGCCATGTACCAAGATGCTTTTTGACGGTCGAATTTCGCAAAATTTGGCACTAACCCCTTGCAAAATGAATTTCAAGCTTTCTGTTAAGTTCTGGAAATTTCTGGAAATTTCTGGAAATTTCTGAAATGTGACAGCTTTATTCCAGAGTCAAATTCCAGCTTTTATTCCAGAAACTGTTTTCCAGTTTTTGCAAGTTTTCGGTTCTTTCAAAAGCTTGAAATAGCTTGAATTTGATACATCTATCAGGTGCTGCCAGAAAATGACAGTTTTTTCCAGTCTTCATTTCTTGCAGGAAACTGGAAATAAACTAGCAATAGTCTACAGCTTCTTAACAATTTTAACATTTCTCAAATGAAACATATTTTTAGTTTTTTACAGTTTCTATTCTATAAATTCAACTCTTTTCAGATAAAAACTTAAAGAAATGTTTAGCATGCAGTTTCTTAAATTATGTATAAAATTTAAGAAGTAAGAAAATTCCTTTGTAGAACCAGACATATGTAAACGCTATGTAAAGTTTATCATATAACTATGTTGAGCTATATAAAGGCTATTTACTGCTCCTTACTTGCTATGTAATAACTATGTAACTTGCTACATTACATAGTTCAGTCTGTGTAAAGCATATGCCATTACTATTGCAATACCATTTAAAGGTCACATAGCTCTCTGAAATAGCTTATGAATGTGAATGTGATATCTTTCGAGTTAATACATTTACTTAGCTTATGCAATGTCCTTTAAAGGCTCCAAACTTTGAACATAAAAGCACCCTGTACATGGAGAAATGAAAAAGAAAACTTATGTTCCGATGTATTCAATAGGTTGTGAGAAAAACCGATCAATGGATTACCTTGCTTGATGCTCTCTGAGTCTCATAATCGCCTTTATTCCAAAAGGAACATGATGCATTACTCTCGAAAATTACACACTCCAAGTCAGCACTTAATCCTTTCAATGAACTCCAGTATCTTTCGAATCTTGCTCCGTAGAAAGATTGTCATCCTCCGCCATCTTGGATAACACGTGAGAGACAGGATCGGGAACTAGTGAGTCCTTTTCGTTTTGGTCAGCAGTCAGCAGCAGGGCGCTTATACATAAGGCGTCCATAGGGCGGTGAAACGGGCATTCCGCTCTTGGTCCAATGTGCGATGCGGAGAAGGACTGGCACGAGCGCTCCTTCCACGTTTCCGGTGCAATTAATGGCTGCCAAAAATATCCTCTTGACGAACCAGAAATCAAGTTTTCTTTCTTTATTTTTGGGCCACCATTAGTGTATTATTTAAAGGCCTTTTTGATATTTTTGACCCAAAACTCAATACTATTTTCTCTGTCAAGTATTTTCGTCGGAAGCTGCTTAAATTTGAGTGAAGTAAGACAGTGTCGAATGCAGGTATGTCCCGCTTACTGTGACCAAGGGTAACTGGTCGTTTCGCCAACGTGTCAGCTCACCAACGACCTGTTCGCCAACGTATGAAGTCTATTCGCCAACGTCTAATGTCAGTTCGCCAACGTCCAAAATACTTTGTGAAATAGATCTGAATTTTATTTACAAATTACCAAAAGAAGATAATGTGACCTTTGATCCAAGATGAATTGTTTGATTCGGCTTGAGAATGTTCGTTTCACTCTCCTCAATCTCTCTCTCTCCCTCTCTCTCCTACGCCATCCACGGCTTTATTTGTGAACATAAACCGGCTGTAAAACCTTTTTATTGCTGGGTTGTTAAACCCAGTCGGAATCTCGGTTTCATTTCGTGGGTTTTTTTGTTATTTTCCGTGTCGGGAAAAGTCTTGCCTGTCACCCCCCTGCTAAGTGGTGTCTTTGTGCATGGAGTCTTCTGTGCGTATTTTGTTAGGTTTGAGGGGGCTGGGGTAATGCGTAGCTTGCTCTGCGCAATTAACCTGTAATGGCGTCGAAAGTCATTGTAACGCGAATGGCTTTTTAGTATATCTTTAAAGAAAATACACCCACATGGAGCTCAAGAATGGAACGTCAAGACAGGCGGTGAAACATAAAGATCTGGAATCTTAAAAAAGCGACGAGTAATGGACTTTGACAGCGTGAATCTTTCGCCCGTCGACCCGACGGGGGTAGTAGCCAAAACGCGGGGCCGGGGCCGGGGTCGGGGTCGGGGTATCTTTTTTTTTTCAAAACTTTTTTCGTTTCAATTTTTGCAGTTATTCTCCCGTACTGTTATTTTCTAATCTATGTTCATTAATACGTTAAACCAAGTGATGCGCGCGTTAAGTTATGTCGCTTATTTTTATTTTATTGTATGGAACTATATTTGCAATTTTATTTACCACAGCAAGTTTGCGTGAGTTGGAAGGTTACAACTAATTAGAAATTCAGAAATATATAAATCGAAACTGCAAACGCGTAAATTGCTTTTTCACTTTCCTCCGATCAAGAACGTTAAAGACAATCAATAGAAGAAATCAAACCATAAGATCGTGTAGATTAGAAGACACAAATTGTAATATATTTAAGAAATCAGTTGCATTCTTCTTTTAGCCTATCGCCGGCATTCCAAAACATTAATCTACTTCTGTAATATTTTCCTTTCAGTCGACTAGTTCAACGACACGACATATTGATCGAGCAGCTTGTACGAATAAAAATCTGAATATCTACAGGATCCTCAGTGGCGTGATCGTGCCTAAAAGTAGTGCCTCGTACGTAGGTGCGAATCGCCTAGAGACACTGAAGACTCGCTGAGCTCCACATTTTAAAACCACATTTTAATGTTTACTTCGAAAAAAACTTCTCCGCAATACATTTAAAACGAAGCAGAACAGCCATAATTCCACTATGGTCGTCACGCAAACGTTCTCAGTTGCTTGTTTTCGCAAAATTGTTCTAAGTGTGGTTGTGCTTTTTCTCGTAAGATTGGATTCGATCCCTTGAAGTCCGAATAGAATTGGCTGGCAAGTTCCTGTTCGACTGACTTTACTACAAACCGTTTGTGGTAAATCAGACAACAACATTGACAACAACACGAACAAACAAGCAAAAAGAACGTTGCATGACTGCGTGACGATCATCGTGCAACTGGGATTCTGTTGGGTTTTTTTTAACGAAGTGAATATTACGATGGGACTCTGTCTGGCAGGTAGCTAGACACCCCGACCCCGACCCCGACCCCGGCCCCGCGTTTTGGCTACTACCCTCGAGCCGAAATCAAAATATGCTGTACTTCTAATATTTCGCCAAGGTGGTGTTACGTACAACACTGAAACCAAATCGAAATTTCTCTGGTAACTTACGGGTTCAACAAAGACAGAGAAGGAATCGAACACCACAAGTAGATCTGTGATCTCTGTGTGTCTCACAGTGTTTACTGAAGTCGCATCTATTTAAAATTTGCCTGTTTGTCTGGCAAGTAACATTCATTTTAAGACTCAACTCAGCAAAGGTAAAAACAAATTGGAAATGTGACAGTGAAAAATTATTTGAATGAAAGCTTGTCTCTTTTGTGCTTTATTATTTACGGTCAAGGTTCTTTCGAAAAGGGTTTGATGTGAACTGTCAGAAATTTATTTAATTGCATATGCTTTGTGATTGTGTGTTTCGCTTGCTCGCACGCAACTGAAATAGGAAGGGTTTCTTGCCTCTTATAGCAAATATGCATCGCCAACTATTCCGGTCACGACAATTCATCGCGACTTACGTGAAATGACTTTTTCCGCTGTTCTTCTTCTTGTATCAGCGGGCTCATATCGCCACGACGCGAGGTACGGAATATGTTTTTTATATTCACTAAAGTTTGGCCCATACCAAAACCGCTGAGAAAAATAACTTGCTTCGAAGAATGAAGTTCACAAAATTAGCTTTCAAACGATGGTTTTTGCGAGAAATTTGGACGAAAGACAGCCAAGATATCGTTTTTCGAAAACAGGGGATTTTACAGTTTTAACGTGGACTTTGGTTTATCGGTTTTTTGCGTTCTTGCAAGGGAAAAAGGACGGATCAAACATTTCGCTGCTGACTTCATATTTTGGGTTAGGGTCAAGAACAGAGTCAACTATGGGTCTCCACTCCGGCAAGTGAAGAACCAAGCACAGGAACACTGGTATCTGTCTTTAATTCCAGGGAGTTTCGTATATTTGCCAGCTTTTGTAAGGCTTAAAGGGGTCGCTCACGTCAAAACAAAGCATAGGAAAAATGAAGGGTTTTTTTTTGGCCTGAAGTTATATTTTTTACAGCAGAACGCAGACAACAGTCGTTATAATGGCATCCCGTTCCGGCAAATGTTCCATCTGCAATTTGTAGTGCACTTTTTCGAAATATTTAAAACCTCTCCATACATTTCTTTGTAAAATTTGACGCCATTTCGAGAATTAGATTTCTAAGAAACCGCTTACGTTATGCGGGCGCATGGCCGAAATAGTTGGCGATGGTTGCTTGTTTCAATAAATGTTTCGCTGGAAAATATTTCTGTGAAATTTCTAGCTTTTGTAAATTTATCATGTGTAATTTTCGAGCTTAGCAAATTTGCATACATGTGTTGAAATGTGATTCGGGGAGAATTTTCGTGGTAACGCATAAGTCACGAAAATAAACAGGTCTGTTGGAAGCGTGCTTGAGTTTCAACAAAATGACCCCCAAAATCGGCAAAATATTGTGACGCTGATGAATAATAAAGTAGCTGCTATTACCAAAACGATGGAATTACCTGGTGATAAATAACCTTGTCTTGGAGAGTAAATTTTTGATTTTCCAGAAACAATGGTCACTGTGACCTCTGAGAGTGATCTTTGTGTTGAATTCGCACATTTCTTGTCAAAATTTATAGCAATTGAAAGAAAAAGAAAACTAACAAAAACCCGGTATCTTGCATCATTTGACACAGATGCTTCACTGTTTCGCGAGTAAACATGCCGCGGTAACTTGATCACTCTGCCCGCTGAATTCGATGTGCGATTTACTCGGTGCAGCCAAAAGTACAATTACAACAAAACAACTAAAATCTCCCAAAATGTTTTTCGCTGATGGTAACTTTTTATATTCGTGGTTCAAAATTAATGTTGTTTTCACGTCGTAAATTTTGTTACCGATGGCAAAATATTTTATTCTCGATTGACCGTCCTGAAACTTCCTTCTGCTCTTCTTAAAAATTGTGTATCCATATTTATTTACTTTTACATCAATATTTGTTTTGCATAAGGCAAGCTAACAAAATCTGTATCTTGCTTGGTTCGCATTTGATAGCATTAAAATGGAATTCTCTGTCCTATGCTTCTGTTACTGAGTGGTATATTTCTTAGGTCGCCCATCCAGATACTAACCCTGCCGAATAGGAAATAATTTCAGCTTTCATGCACGCTTACACTTGTGGTGGAAAGAAGTTGCATGATCAACATGTCAGCCCAGAAGCCAATGTTTCTCGATTCCCTTTTATTTTCTTCAGTCTCTCTGGGTTCAGTACTTTGCTAAGACTTCTACCATGGCGCCACAATGATAGGCAATACCAAAACAATATCGTGTACTGTTAGACCTACATATTACGCAAAGACAACTGTCAACATATCATCCCAGAAGACAATGTTTTTCACTTCCCATTTATTTTCTTCAATCTTTCTGGGCTCAGTACTTTGCTAGTAACCACATGTCTTCTCAGGCTATTTACCCAAGACTTCTACCATGGCACTACAATGATAGACAATACCAAAACAATATCGTGCACTGTTAGAGCTACATATTACGCAAGGACAACTTGAATCTCCTGGAAGACAACACACAGCTCAGTTGACATTATGGAATAAATCGCTGTGTTACTTCACTACCACACGTAAGCAATGCGTGTCAATTTTTTTTAAAGAGGACAGGAATTTCTTCTTTCTGACAAATGATTAATTAATAGGCCGGTAGCCAGGTTTTTAACCTCAGAAAAGGAGCTGTTTCATCGTACGAACGTGTGCGGACCTGTGAGCCAAAGGGTCTCTGCTGGTATGACTTCTGGGTGACCCCTTAAATGGTCTTAATGACCCACCAACTTGAAAAAAATTGCCTGGAACGCTGCACGTACCACAGGCAACCCAGTGTACCCTCACGGAGGGTCTAGTTGTTATTTTTTTCCGTGTCGGGAAAAGTCTTGCCTGTCACTCCCCTGCTAAGTGGCGTCTTTGTGCATAGAGTCTTCTGTGCGTATTTTGTTAGGTTTGAGGGGGCTGGGGTAATGCGTAGCTTGCTCTGCACAATTAACCTGTAATGGCGTCGAAAGTCATTGTAACGCAAATGGCGTTTTAGAACATTTTTAAAGAAAATATACCCATATGGAGCGCAAGAATGGAACGTCAAGACAGGCGGTGAAACATAAAGATCTGGAATCTTAAAAGCGACGAGTAATGGACTTCGACAGCGTGAATCTTTCGCCCGTCGAGCCGAAATCAAAATGAGCTGTACTTCTAATATTTCGCCAAGGTGGTGTTACGTACAACACTCAGTGAAACCAAATGGAAATTTCTCTGGTAACTTACGGGTTCAACAAAGACAGAGAAGGGATCGAACACCACAAGTAGATCTGTGATCTCTGTTGTGTGTCTCACAGTGTTTACTGAAGTCGCATCTCTTTAAAGTTTGCCTCTTTGTCTGGCAAGTAACATTCATTTTGTACTCAACTCTGCAAAGGTTAAAAAAAAATTGGAAATGTGACAGTGAAAAATTATTTGAATGAAAGCTTGTTGTCTCTTTTGTGCTTTATTATTTACGGTCAAGGTTCTTTCGAAAAGGGTTTGATGTGAACTGTCAGAAATTTATTTAATTGCATATGCTTTGTGATTGTGTGGTTCGCTTGCACGCACGCGACTGAAATAGGAAGGGTTTCTTGCCTCTTATAGCAAATATGTTGCTTGTTTCAATAAATGTTTCGCTGGAAAATATTTCTGTGAAATTTCCAGCTTTTGTAAATTTATCATGTTGTATAATTTTCGAGCTTAGCAAATTTGCATACATGTGCTGAAATGTGATACGGGGAGAATTTTTTTGGTAACGCATAAGTCACGAAAATAAGCAGGTCTGTTGGAAGCGTGCTTGAGTTTCAACAACAACAACCAACAAGAACAACAACAAAGTTTATTACATACAATACTAGTTACAGTGAAAAGTTTGTCCACCCAAATTTAGCAAGGCCAATCGAGTTGGGTGGAGCAAAGATAAAATACTTAATTAATATATTTACAATGACAAAGATTACGAAAGGAAATAATTAATAATGATGATAATGGAAATAATGATAAAGATGTGAGGTACTACAGTGTGATACAGATTGAGATTCTAGTTAATTGATTGCTGATAATCGTAAGATTCAACAAAATGACCCCCAAAATCGGCAAAAGATTGTGACGCTGGTGAATAATGAAGTAGCTGCTATTACCAAAACGATGGAATTACCTTGGTGATAAATAACCATGTCTTGGAGAGTAAATTTTTGATTTTCCAGAAACAATGGTCAACCTCTGAGAGTTGGGCGATTGTGATCTTTGTGTTGAATTCGCACATTTCTTGTCAAGATTTATAACAATTGAAAGAAAAAGAAAACTAACAAAAACAAAAACCCGGTATCTTGGCATCATTTGACACAGATGCTTCACTGTTTCGCGCTAGTAAACATGCCGTGGTAACTTGATAACTGCGCCCGCTGAATTCGATGTGCGATTTACTCGGTGCAGCCAAAAGTCCGCCAAAAGTACAATTACAACAAAACAACTAAAATCTCCCAAAATGTTTTTTGCTGATGGTAACTTTTATATTCGTGGTTCAAAATTAATGTTGTTTTCATGTTGTAAATTTTGTTACCGATGGCAAAATATTTTATTCTCGATCGACCGTCCTGAAACTTCCTTCTGCTCTTCTTAAAAACTGTGTATCCATATTTATTTACTTTTACGTCAATATTTGTTTTGCATAAAGCAAGCTAACAAAATCTGTATCTTGCTTGGTTCGCATTTGATAGCATTAAAAATAGAATTTTCGGTCCTATGCTTCTGTTACTTAGTGGTATATTTCTTAGGTCGCCCATCCAGATACTAACCCCGCCCAACAGGGATAACTTCGGCTTTCAATTTTCGTTTACAAAGCTCTAAGATGCTGTCAGTGCACGCTTACACTTGTGGTGGAAAGAAGTTGCATGATCAACATGTCAGCCCAGAAGCCAATGTTTCTCGATTCCCTTTTATTTTCTTCAATCTCTCTGGGTTCAGTACTTTGCTAGTAACCACATGTCTTCTCAAGGGGCTGTTTATCTAAGACTTCTACCATGGCGGTACAATGATAGACAATACCAAAACAATATCGTGTATTGTTAGACCTACATATTACGCAAAGACAACTGTCAACATGTCATCCTAGAAGACAATGTTTTTCACTTGCCATTTATTTTCTTCAATCTTTTTGGGTTCAGTACCTTGCTATTAACCACATGTCTTCTCAGGCTATTTACCCAAGACTTCTACCATGGCACTACAATGATAGACAATATCGTGCACTGTTAGAGCTACATATTACGCAAGGACAACTTGAATCTCCTGGAAGACAACACACAGCTCAGTTGACATTATGGAATAAATCGCTGTGTTACTTCACTACCACACGTAAGCAATGCGTGTCAATTTTTTTTAAAGAGGACAGGAATTTCTTCTTTCTGACAAATGATTAATCAATAGGCCGGTAGCCAGGTTTTTAACCTCAGAAAAGGATCTGTTTCGTCGTACGAACATGTGAGCACCTGTGAGCCAAAGGGCCTCTGCTGGTATGACTTCTGGGTGACCCCTTAAATGGTCTTACTGACCCCCCAACTTGAAAAACAATTGCCTGGAACGCTGCACGTACCACAGGCAACCCAGTGTACCCTCACGGAGGGTCTAGTTAAACATATGCATAGTTAAAGAGCCATCGCGTTGAAATATGTTTGTTTGATTACGCGCTTAGAAGCGTTCACTTGTTTCCCGCAAGTTTCGCCTACGTGTTTGTTCTACTCTCCGCTGCTTCTTTTAGGAGTACTCCACATTACTCCACTCTAAATTTTACATATGTTTAAGATCGATAGCTTTCACATAACATAGTAAAAAACCAGGTGGATATATTTGGATGTCATAAGCAGCGTTTCAGAACTTCAAACTTGCTCACTTAAAATTACTCGCGACAAATCGGATTTTCTGCCGCAGTCAATTTTATCAACAATATTTTAAAACTATTTGCAAGATTTCACCCGCTTGAGAAAATCAACAAACAACAAATACGGTTTAATCAGGGCGCTTGTAATTCCATCTTGATAATTTAAATAAAATACGAGTAAAGCTTGCTGTTAATACTCTGTCCGAAAAAGTTTGCAAAGACATGGCTTTGCATGAAAACACCACAGAAAAGATACAAGAATTTATGAATATGTGAAATACTTTGGAATGTCTTCAAAGATAACAGTCCACTGCAGTCAATAACACATCAACGTGTTACCAACTTAAACCAACTACTTAATTACTTTAAAGCCTGGAAACAAACATTCCACAGAAGGACAGATGTGTAAGAACATTTCATAACATGGCAAACAATGTTTGATCTCGAGGTAATATATAGACTAGACTTAGAATGGATCACAGCAAAACAATGCAAAACTAATAAGTTATTGTAAATACCATGTCCTTGCCACCTTAGGTATGACTATGCAAAAAAGCCATACTATTCCATGGCAACTCCTTCATATTATGTACCAAATGAGGACAAAGCAATGATTCCAGTTCCTTGTAGAATATCCTCCCCTGAGGAAAAGCAATTTGTAGCCTATCACTACTGCTACGTTTTAAGACTCCCCATCCTCTCCCAAACCCCATATTGTTTTCTTTGCCTTTGTGCAGTTTGGCCCCAACAAATAAGCTAACCTGTGGCTGATCAATATGATCACATTTTGTTCCACTGTGTGAAACATAAATAAAATAATTAAAAGCATGAGCCCTGGAACACACCTTAAAAAATAAAATGACTGTATTTATTGTTAGGATTGACTAGCAATGCCACACAGAGAACTTAAAAAATATAACATAACTATTCCACACTCAAGGATCATAGGCATCTATTTTTGGGGGTCTGAGGGCTTATTTAAAGAAAATAAAAAAAATGTGTCTGATCTAGCCCTTTTACTCGATCAATTAGTACATATCAATACAGTAACTCTCTGTTTCATATTGTTTTCAAGGTGTTGGTAAAAGGCCTTAAAGGGTTTCTACATCTACATCTAGTGAGTACGTATTCCAGCACTCGGCAAGGTCCCTTTTTGACTTGTGGCTGTTTCTGCTTAGGTGGCCTCATACACCACGAGCCTTTTTGGAGACATCACTGCCAAGCTGGCCACTTCTGCTGAATAATTTTCATGGTCAAATATTTGACAATCCCTCCTACGTGATTCAGTTTTTCATACATGTACTATCTGGCTGTTTCTGTGATTAAAGTTTTTAATTTCACATAGAATTTGTTTCATTTGTTAGCCTTATTTTGGGGTTGAGAGTTTGCTTTGTAAATTTCTCCCCCTCATTCTACAGACTAACCCTAACTTTTGTCTATGATGTTTCCTCCACTCACCCACCATTCACACACAATATTCCCTTCAAACTACCTGCTAATTAGTGAATGTTTTAGTTAGTGGAGAGAAACCCCTTCTTGTAAGGAGGATTCTTCTATCAACACCAATTAAGAAAGCTACAAAGGTTGCTAGGTTAACTGCTGCTTCATGTCTTACTATTAAATAACCAATCTTAATTTAACTTGGACAGTTCATCTTTAACTTAATATGGCTCCTTCTTGGGGCACCAGACACAAATGGTAACATAATTATTGTTTAACTACAGTCTGTAAGACATGTTTTGGTGCAATATTGTTTCTTGTCGCCTGTTTCCATTATTTTATGTCATCTGTATTTCGTACACGAAGTAGATGTTTTTGCCATACATTCCGACTCCCCTCAGAGGGTTTTTGATTCAAATGCTTAACCACTCTGCAAAATTCCAGTCTTCTTGATTGAGTTATAGAGACTATAATCCAAAAAAATACGTTTATCACTCTTTTGTAAAGATCATTCAAAAAATGAGGGTGCTAGCATTTATGACTTTGTAATATCTTGTCTCATATTTCCTGTTTCATTTTTTTTTGGATTTTGCAAATTAGAAGATTGTATGATTGTATGTTTATTTTGAGAGCAAACCATAAATAGGCTTACCAAATTCTCTTGACACTAACTATACAACTCTTCATACTAACTAGTAAGCTTCGATGGTATGTCATTTAGCCTGAGGTACCCTCTGGTCAGCCTGTGTTCAGTAAGCTCTCAATAATGACAATAAAAAACACTTTACCCAAATCCTGTGCCAATAATATCTCTGAACATGACTGATTCCTAAAGACATAATTAAACTTTGCACAACTATTGTACTCACAGTAAGGCACATAATCAGCTCAATCATCATTCAACTACAGAAAATATTGTGGTAATCAGTGGCGGATCTAGACCTTGAGCTAAGGGTGGGGTGGGGGGGGGGGGGGGGGGGGAAATGCTTGCCCTGCCGCCTTTTCCTCCTGAGGTAACGTAGTTTGGAGGTAAATGCAAGCATTGTGATTGGTTGTTTCTTGGTTGGGATTTTGCTATGCCGACCATTTCTTTGGAAGCGGTCATAGGCTGTGTAATTTTTGCTTTTGAAAAGCCACAAATTCAAGAAACAACCATGGCCCGAGTACCATATGATAAACTACTTTCTAACTAAGCTTGCCCAGGCCATGCTGAGGAATATTGCACCTTGGTCATTTTTGTATGGACCTCGCTGCGCTCCATCTTTAGTTCCACAATGTTCAACCAATATTCCCCAGTATGGCCCTCCAGAGCTTAATATTTCCAAGTTGTTACATGTATTTTGACTTGCCTTTTGGGTCCTTCAACACACAGCGTGAGTCGTGAAAATACTCACCAGAATATAAACAAAATGTAAAAAAAACCATGGCTTATAACCTTTTCCATGGAAATGGCTTGTATGGCTCTGAACAAGAAAGCACCAATCAAAACACTTGGATTTACCTAAAGACCATAGGTTATAGGAGAGACCAATCAAAAACAGAGGGGAAATGTTTGTTACATTAACATCAGCTATGTGTCTGGGACATCTGAAGACTTTTTTTCCTCGTTCAAATCAAAAAAGTCGTCTGTGATATCCTGTAAAAACAATTCTTCCAATTCTTCGAGTGAGTCGCCGATCTCAACACTTGCCGCCATTTTGAAAAGGCTTTTTAGTAGACCCCAGTCTACTGCATCACACCTTTTTGCGCGGACCCGCTCGTTTCACCGCCCTGGTCAGCAGTAACCAGTCCAGCTCTTACAGGTTTTGTGCGGTTGTATTCAAACGTTTCATCTATGATCACGCTTTTGTGGTGACGATTTTTTTGATAGTTTTACTCTTTAAATGCTGATCCAGGCAAGGAAATGCTTACAACAACTCAAGTAAAAGGTAAGCGTTAACTTGAAGCGAATGACATTTGATTTGATGCCTTATTGTCTTCAAAATGAGGAACGACTTACATGCATGTAGAATTCACATTTTCACACCTTCGAGTCAATTTGTGAAGCAAGGAGACTCAACTTGGCTTAAGGTAGCTCCCTAGAGTTTTGAGACCGGGCGCAAGGTGGGCACTAGTATAGCGCGAGGTTTTAAATCCAGGCGAAGTCCACGCAAAAAATAAAAACAAAGATGGCTTCCCTTTTCCGTAATATCGTCCGGTTAAAGTTTACTAAATTGCGGGAAGCTCGAAATGCAAGTGTTTTCGTTTGCATGGGATGCTGTATCCCATGCAAACGAAAACACTTGAATTTCGAGCTTCCAGCAATTTTGTGTGTTGCTAGTGTATTTTCGACAGAAAGTGCGAATTATCGAAAGCGTGAATCTAATTATCGTAAATATCACCTTAAGTTTCCGTACGTGTACTCAGTGTTTGGATCAGTAAGTTTGGCTGCCGTTAACTTGAACCATAAAGAAGGAGGTAATTCACCGTCATCACTTACCAGTCAGAGTCATTCTCCCTTTCCCTCTAACCACGTAAAGCGAAGTGCAAATGGGCGCTTCACGAAACCCGGAGTAAAAGGAACTCCAAAAAATCTGGAGCACGTAAGACGCGGATATCAAAACTACATTGCGAAAAGGAAACTGGAGTTTGGAAACTGTATTGACGAAAACGAACCACCCTCTAAACGAGAAACAAAGAGTACTTGGGTATGGGCGCTTTGGGATTTTATATTCACTACACAGAGGTGCAATTACCGGAACCATCAATTTTTTTGTGCTATAAAACAGGCTGCCACCGAAAGAAAAGAAGCTATTCCCCGTGGAACTCGATTCATTGACCTCGATGTGTCTTGGCAAAGTCTCCAAAGCTGCACTCACTGCCAATCAGTTTCTTGCGCAGAAACCCCGGTGAAGACAAAGAGTTAGAGAACGAGATTCCATGAGCTCAGGTTAACCAAGAGCGTTGGAAGAAGACCAACAAACGACCGATCGAGACACGAGAGACCAAGCAACCGGTCGATGTACGTCCAGCAATATCGAGCAAAAGCAATCAAAGGGAGAGGAAACGTTCCCGAGACGAGCGCAAAAAGTCCGCCAAAACAGCCAGCAGCTCCGATGCAAAGAAAGCCCGCCAAGATGAAGAGCAGAGCTCCTCCATCCAAGAAAAGATAGACAGTTCTAACCAGAGCATCGCTAATCTGCAAAGTCATCTTGAGAAAGGAGCATGCCCCAAGACTTTGAGATACAACGTAAGGGCGAATATTACGCCCGATGAGGACTTTAAGAAAAACATAGCTCGATTAGAAAAAAACCAGAACAGGCTCTAATAGGAGCCCTGGTGAAATATCACCACAGACGTACAGAACGCTTAACAATCAAGCTTCGTAAGCTCGAACAGTATAAATCTCGTAGAAGGACTGTCACTAAGCAAAGGTCTCACCAGAAAACGCAATCACTGGCTAGAAAGAAACCTGTCAACAAAGGTGACAATGTAAACGAGCTAGCCAAAGAGTTGAAAGCTAAGATTAGCGAGGTCGATGTACTGTTAGAACAAATGAGATCACAAGTACATGTGAATAAACAAAGTGAATCTTACCATTGTGTCTTATCAGGCTCCTTAGAAGTAAGGGGAAAAGGGAAAGAAAACGGCAGAGATAACAAAGCGGGAAAAAAACCGCAAAAGAAAAGAGCGGAGAAAAACCAAAGACAAAAAACGCTTTTGTAATGCCATTGAGTCACGCACACAGTATATCGAAAAACTGTCGAATGAACAACTGACAGATGAGCAAATTACT
>NC_090888.1:8031225-8038725 GCF_036669925.1 Montipora capricornis | reverse complement strand
TTTATTTTTTATTTTTTTCTGTGTCGCTAAAAGTCTTGCTTGTCACTCCCCTGGTAAGTGGTATCTTTGTGCATAGAGCCTTCTGCGCGTATTTTCTTAGGATCGAGAGGGTAGTGGAAATGCGTAGATTTCTCTGGTAGACACAGGAGAATCATTAACTTAGCCTGCAAGATGGCGTTGAAAGTCATGTAACGCAAATGGCGTTTTAGTGGATCCTTAAACAAAATATACCCTTATCGAGCTCAATAATGGAAAGTCAGTTGGATAAACTAGGCAGGCGGTGAAAAACCAACACCTGGAATCTCAAAAGCGACGAGTAATGGACTTCGACAACAATCTATCGCCCGTCGAGCTGAAATCAAAGTGAGCTGTATTTACCTGAAGTAATGTAATTTGACACGATTGAGTTTCTTGTCTTCACGCACGCAATGAAATAGGAAGAGGTTTTCGCCTCTAAGAGCAAATATGTTGTTTGTTTCAATAAATTTTTCGCTGGAAAAGGATTCTGTGGTATTTTCTGCCTTTGTGAATTATAATATCATGTTGTGTATTGAGTTTTCGAGCTTAAGGTTGAAATGTGATATGGGAGAAGTTTTTCAGTATTGCTCTGTAAGCAGGAAGGGTTCACGGAAGCGTGCTTGAGTTTCAACAAAATGAGCCCCAAAATCAGTGAAAAATTGTGACGCAGATGAATAATAAAGTAGCTGCTATTTCCAAAATGATGGAATTACCTGGTGATACATAACCTTGTCTTGGAGAGTAAATGTTTGACTCAGCAGAAAAAATGGTCAACCCCGGGTCAACCCCAAGAGTTTGGGCTTTGTTTTTGACTTTGCTCATTTATTGTCAAACTTTATAACACTTGACAGAAAAAGAAACTCACGAAAACCTGGTATCTTTGTTTTGACTTTGCTCATTTAATTTTATTGTCAAACTTTACAACACTTGACAGAAAAAGAAACTCACGAAAACCCGGTATCTTTGTTTTGACTTTGCTCATTTATTGTCAAACTTTATAACACTTGACAGAAAAAGAAACTCACGAAAACCCGGTATCTTGCCATCATTTGACACAGATGCTTCACTGTTTGGCGAGTAAACATGCCGCGGTAACTTAATCACGGCGCCCGCAGAATTCCTGCAATGTCACTTTCGATTTTGCGATTAATTTGTGCAACCAAAAGTACAATAACAAAATTGAACGTAGCAAAGATCTCCCAAAATGTTTGTCGCTGATCGTAACTTTTTATATTCTATATTCGCGGTTCAAAGTTAATGTTGTTTTCATGTCGTAAACATGTTATTCTCGAGCGACCGTCCTGGAAACTTCCTTCTGCTCTTTCTAAAAACTGTGTATCAATTTACTTTTGCATCAATATTCGTTTTTGCATAAAGCAAGCTAACAAAATCTGTACCTTGCTGAGTTCGCATTTGTTAGCGTTAATAGTATTTAGGGTCCAATGCTTCTGTTTTACGAAGGGGTATATGTTTGAGGTCACCCATCCGCATACTAACTCCTCCGGACTCCTAGGAATTAACTTTAGTAAACTTTAGTAAACGTTAGTATGACAAAGCTGTCAGATGCTCAGAGGGCACGCTTAAACTTGAGGTGAAAGAAGATGTGAGCGAGCTTGAAAATTATCAACATGTCAGCCCAGAAGCCAATGTTTCTCACTTTCCATTTATTTTCTTCAATCTTTCTGGGTTCAGTACTTTGCTAGTAACCACATGTCTTCTCAGGCTATTTACCCAAGACTTCTATCATGGCACTAGAATGATAGAGAATACCAAATCAATATCGTGCACTGTTAGAGCTACATATTACGCAAGGACAACTTAAATCTCCTGGAAGACAACACACAGCTCAGTTGACATTTTATATGGAATAAATTGCTGTGTTACTTCACTACCACATGTAAGCAATGCATGTCTATTTTTTCTGAAGAGGACAGGAATTTCTTCTTTCCGACAAATGATTAATTAATAGGCTGGTAGCCAGGTTTTTAACCTCAGAAAAGGATCTGTTCGTCGTGCGAACGAGTGAGCACCTGTGAGCCGAAGGGCCTCTGCTGGTATGACTTCTGGGTGACCCCTTAAATGGTCTTAATGACCCCCCAACTTGAAAAACAAATTTCTGCAACGGTGCACGTACCACAGGCAACCCAGTGTACCCTCACGGAGGGTCTAGTTAAATTTAAAACAAGAACCCAATCCAAAGATTTTGGCATGAATTAGATGTCTAGGTTCATGCAATAAAAAAGTATAACTGCTTTGAAATTTGTCGTCTATTTTTTTTTTCTGTGAGCTATGGTAACAACTGTTAATAGCTTGACTACAATAGATTTTTTGTAGTTTCCAGCACATTTCTGATTTGCTGGAATATTATTTTATAGGAGCAGGATAATTATGAATTGTATGTGTTGTGTATTTTCTGTTTCGAATCTATGTAGAAACTATGTTGAAACAATTTTTATTTTTGGACAAAAAACCCCATAACATAGCCTTTACATATGCTATGTAAAGGTTCCATTTGACTAGCTAAAACATAGCATTTCCTTTCAAAATATATAGATGAGGCATCCGTATAACATAGCCTTTGAATAAAGCTTCTGTATCCAATTTAGGTATATCATAACATACCATTTACATGTGGTCGTAAAATAGGATTTACATAGATTACACAGTGTCTGGTTCTACAAGGGAAGGTACAAGACATGACTGCCTGATTACCACTAATGACCAATAACTTTATAGTTAAACAAAGTATTCAATGATCTTTGGTAGTTCTTTACACAGACAAGAAAATGATGCCTGTTTTTGTTGTGCATTTGACTGCTTAGAGTAAGAAGCTTAGTAAAGTTACTCGTGATAAATTTAAAAAGTTACCAATGGCTGAATTGCCTTAAAGGAACCAAAAGCTAAAACCATCAAGGAATAAAATTAACTGGTGGGAAAAGGCACAGGAAAATCATGAAAAACTGGAATATCCTTGAAAAAAGCTGGAAATTAATACATGATCTTCACATGCTTTCATTTAATAGCATGCAGGAATGTCTAGAAAAATCTAGAAAGCAGCATTTGTAACAAGCTGGAAAAAGCTGGAAAAACCTGATTTGATCCCAGATTATGATTTCTGGAATAAAGCTGGCTATTTCTTTCCTAATTAGCATGTTTCATTAACATTCTAGAATTTTCTAGAATTTTCCAGACAAGGAAACTGGCAAATTCTAGGAATTTCTATAAACTGTTTTTGTCATATTTTAAGAAAAATTCTGGAAATAACCAGAATATTCCAGATTTGTTTTGCAAAGGTCTGTAATCAATCTAAAAAGGGTCAAGTTTTAAAATTTGGTCAAAATTCCAGTTTTGGTATATTGTACCGTTAACAGCGCTAAAGGGTGAATGAATTACTCTAGCTGTGCCATGTTGTTTTGATTTTTAAGTTACTCGTTCGTTATTTCAAAAAGAGCGATTCAAACAAGCAACATTTTGGAGTCGTTTTCACTCGCTCGCAAGGCCCCAAACCGAAAAAAGTCGCCGTCCAGGTAAAATAATTATCGAAACAAAGTAAAACATATTTTTCTAAAAATGGTTTTGGATTCCTTTATTGTGACAAAGTTTGGCAATTTTCGATTTTGTTATCTTGCACGGTCTTAGGTGAAAATTGCTGAGAGGCGCTCTTCATTTACCAGGAGGTGAAACTCAAACTAACCAACGATACTATAGAAAACAGACTGTAACTGACACAATGGTAAATTTTAAAAGTGCAATGCTAAACCGACATGATCAACTTGTTTGTTGAGTTTGGCAGGTTTCATCTGCTCAATACGGAAGCTCTCCTGAGTTGATAGAAAGGTAGCATTTTCAATAAATTCTAAGCAAAAAACGTCCCAATTATCCTGACAATGTTTAGACAAGCTAAGATGCTTGAAAATATGATGCTTTTTATCCCAGAAAAGGTGCTCATTTACACGTGTGTAGAAATGCCTGGGTCGTTACAAAGTGCGAGGCAGCGAGGCGTGCGAGGCATGCGAATTCCCATTTCAAACAGCGCTGATAAACAGTTATTAAGTCTAAGCACCCATTTTAAAACGGTTAGCTTTCAATAACTGGTATGGCTCGCATGGCTTGCAGCCAAGACTCGCATGGTTCGCGTCTTGCCTCGCACGCCTCGCATGAGGCAGCGAGGCATGCGAATTTCGCATTTAAGTCTAAGCACCCATTTCAAATAGCGCTGATAAACAGTTATTAAGTCTAAGCACCCATTTTAAAACGGTTAGCTTTCAATAACTGGTATGGCTCGCACGCCTCGCATGGTGCCTCGCACGCCTCGCTGTCTCGCATGTTGATAAAACTCGAAATGCCTGTTATGCCTGTTATTTTCCTTGCCAAATTTTTTAACCTTTTCTTGCACAAAGTTTAATTTCCACTATGGAAGACCAAATATTTTCTTGGTCATTTATGACAGCTGATGACATGCATCACAGGTCAACTTGCCGGTTTTCAAAATGCAGGGGTTTGTCTGCAAGCGTTTCCTTTTTGTCTCGCTCCATTTTTCGTAACTCTAAAAATTTTAATTTCATGTGGTTATCCACTGCCAAGTCTTTCGGTAAAACATTATCTAGTGGGAAATAACTCTCTAACACAAATCATTTATACCTACGCAAACACCGTGGATCGAGATCAAGTAAATGTAAACAAAAATATATCAAAATACATCACTTACTTTATTGATGTGTAAGGAAAGAATAGAGGGTAATATATTTCGGTAAGACGGCCAAAACAGTCAACGCAAGAACAACAAATTTGAGCTAAGTTTTACGAGTTTTGCTTCGTTTGTAAACAAAGCCACAATAAGCCAATGGATTAAATATAGTAAATTGATATTATTTACAAGCTGAACAATCAAAACTATGGTAAATAGCTGATACATGAAGAAACATGCTCGCGAACTAAAAGGCAAAGAAATTACCAACAAAACGAGTAAAATGACTTCAAATTGTAAACAAACTAAACAATGTTATAATCCAAGAACTATTATATGAAGCATGGATTTGAAAAAAGCAAGAGCTTCAAATTACATATTGCACAATAATCCCACAATAGTACATTGAAACTAGTAATTGTGAAATAATGGTAACAAACGGATCATTTGGAATCAAATGCAATTAAAAGGACACAAAGCAGTCGACAAAAATGCAGCAATTACTCATTGGAAAAGATCAAAAATATTCAAGGCGCAAATCACATGCTGTGCCAGACTAAAGGTCAACATAGATAAATAAACCTAGACAATAGCAACTGGAATTTTGCAATCACTGCTAAGAACTAAAATCAAGAACAGAAAGCTATATTTAGTAACTAAACTAAAGGCTAGGCATAAATAAAGAAATATTTATTTAGGAAAATACTGATAACATACCAAATGTTATTGATAACTACACACCTCAGAAGACTTGGAGAATGACTTGTCTTGATAACTGACATTCTTCAGATAAATTAAAGTGCCCCTGTGATCAAAAAAACCACTTCCTTTTTTCCTTCAGATTTTGAAAGTGTGTTTGCTTAACACCTGACTGGCAAAATTTTGAGCTTTGATTTTTATCCAAAGGCCGTTTACTTTGAGTGTAAGTTTTGGATTTCACGGTCCGCCATTACTTACATTCAAAACTGACCGACTCGACCTCAGACGGTTGGATCCAGGGGAAAGTGACGTCAGAGGCTCACTAGCTTAAAATTTCAGCGTGTGAACGCAGCTTATTATATATGCAAAGCGTGAGTTTAAAAGTCTGAAAGCCCAAAACCCCCGTGCTCCATATTAATTCCGCGGCGTACACACGTATTGCATTCTTAAACTAGTGAGCCTTTGACGTCATTTTCTCCTCGATCCAGCTCTATCAAGAACATAATGTTAGTAATGGCGGACCATTAAATAGGAAAATTACAGTTAAAATAAAGAGGTGTCTTTTTGAAATCAAGGCTTAAAACGTGGGTCACTTAGTGTTTTGTTAACATTATTTTGAAATCCAAAGAAAAATATGAATTGATTTTTTGGTCACAGGGGCACTTTAACTGAACCGACTGAACTTACTGAGTAAATGGTAGCCAATTTATAATGGATTTCAGGAAAATAGAAAAATAACTAAAAACCAAATAAGGCTAGGTGGTAAATCTACTACCCACTAATACAGGATTTACCTAATGGAAGAAGGAGTTTACCACTCCTACCCAACAGGAATTAGGTAAGAGAAATGTGCGGGAATAACAAACCTACACAAGCAAGAATGTGAGGAAATTGAGTAATTATGAGTAAACAAGCAAATAATAGTAATTAGCATAATGAAAAGAAGTTGAAAATAATTGGAATAAAAATAAACACAAAATGAACACAAGTGACCTAGTCACAGTTCAATCAAACGACAGACAAATAACTTATTACAGGTACACCCAGAGAGCTAATATCACTTAATACCTTGCAATGTTCCTCTTTAAAACCTTTTGAGCAGGAATAATGAATCTGGCTGAAAAAAATATTTAAGGGATAAATAATACTGGTGGATCATTTGGATGCATCATTCGCAGCTAATCATGAGTGACCGTGAGCTGACTTCAGAAAATAAACTTATAAGGAATTCTGACAAAAAGTAACGCAAAATTCATCAGAACTGGTTTATCACACATCAATTATTACTTGTTTGTGTTATTAAGAAATGAGCAACTTACCAAAATGGATGCTAATCGACGCGAGGTCCTTGACAACAAGAAATGACTCTGCAAAAATGATGATTTAATGTGGTTATCCATGCATTATCGAATCTTGTACGAAAACTTTTAACTTTCATAACAAAAATCACTTGTGCCTTTTATGCAAGAAACTAGAACTGTAGCGGAAAGCTGGAAAATTTTCAAGAGAACGGATGGACGTGAGATGACTGTTCCATTGCTCCAAACAATTCAAGTAAGGCTTTCGTTCGGCGAGGTTCAAAGTTGTAAAGAGAACGCATACATTATACGAGGCTCTGATTTTGCTTAGCTTTAAGTCATACTTTAAAGCGAGTAGACATTAAAGGTTTGTTATGGCCAAAACTGATTGAATTGCTTTGTCACACCCTCAATTTTGAATCTAAGCGGATTCAAAAACTATAATCTCCCTTCAGAAACAAGTCAAGATATATCATTTACTTACTTTCTCGATGTGTAAGGAAAGAATATGGAGGGCAGTATATAGTTCGATCACACGTACAAGAAACAAATAATTTATTACACCCCTCCAAGCCAATGTTACTTATTGAGGGGGGCGTTGGGATTTTCGGTTTTGGCCACTTTTTAGGCCGGTTTTTCGGTTTTTGCACCAAAAAACGTCGGTTTTTCGGTTTTTGTGATTCTTACGGTTTCGGGTTTCCCTTTTTTTAGCATTTGGTTTTCGGTTTTCTGCCAAAATACAACCGGATTTTCGGGTCTGGTATCCAACGCGGTTTTGGGTTCGATTTCAGGTAACCG
>NC_090888.1:8006225-8016225 GCF_036669925.1 Montipora capricornis | reverse complement strand
ACGCAGTTGGAGTACATTTCAAGAGAAACTAAAATTTAATTGTACACTAACCTCATCAAGGTTCTTAAAATACTCAGATGCCACCAAATTATCTTCGTTAGCAACTTGTTGCATGCCCATTATGAATAGTTGCATGGGAGTTCTATTTCCAGCTGTTCTGACCGTGTGATTAAGCCACGAACTAGTAAGATTAGACGGCATCTGGTTGATTAAGGGCTTGTACACAAAGTGCAGACCGAACAGATGGTCCTCGTTGTCGATGTCCAGATACCTTTCCTCTTCCAGAGAGAGAAATATGTCATAGAAGGCAGAAAGAACGATTTGGTACACATCTCTCTATAGCCTTTCTATGCGCGAGTTATGGACACTCCTTCCTGTTATGTAACTACCCCTTCCAGGGCCTCGAGCAGGATGGGAGAGCATGTAATACGCCACATCACGGTTTTCTACCCCCATATCGCCACGAACACGAGATGGCAAACCCCATCTTTTCACGGCGTCTTGAAATAAGTTGAGCACTGTTGAGGAGGTGTTGTCTTCATACCTGTTAAAAAGAAGGAATAATAATGTGAGGCAATTTCAGACAAGGTGACAATCGAGTCGACATCTGATGCTCAGCTGTACCATAAAACAATGAGAAGACTGAGAAAACCTTTAGATACTGCAAGAATCCAACTAATGTGTTAAAATAATGAAGTGAGGAAAAAGAACTGTTGTCACTTACCAGATCTAGGAAAGTTGGTTATTATACGTTGAACAAACGAATCCAACATATCGTCCTCTATGTCCGTGTATCGAGATCTGTTCGTCAGGTGTAGCTCTGTCATCCTTCGTTCCACTGTTCGTTTGCTCACACCTAGCATGAGATGCATTTCTTGATTGCTCAATTGATGTTCTATCACAATACAAAATATATAATGGCAGGTACATTGGAATGAGAAAATTAACGATAAAAGGGAAGTTACATAACGTTTGGACGACTTCATGTCACCATTAGCAAATGTGAAATGTTAAGGAACTAACATAAGTATTTATACAGAAAGAAAGGTGTGAAAAATACATGTTTCTGTCTAGTACATTTGACGCCAGATAACTGGAACCCTCATGAACCCTTAGTTCCCGTAAACTCGTACCAGCTTTGATTTCTTAAAAGCAGTGATTTCGAAAAACATTTCGTGATAAAAAGCTGCGATAACTATCCAAAGGCTAAATTTAGCTATTAAAAGTGACGACGTTTCGACACAATAGATATACAAAACTTCTACAAGTTAATCAGTAAGCTTAATGAATGGAATCTGCTTGAGTATTTGAAGAAGGCATGAGTTTTCTAATGAATAACATTTTAAAAACGAAACACTCCAATTTGCTCTGGCACTTCCTAATAATTTCCTTTGATCTCCCTTGGATTTGCTTCTTACATGCACCGTGTTTAAAAATTATGCTCATTAACACCCGCTATATGGAATGTATCGTTTTCCCCCGTCATGGCATTTTCTCTATAATTTTACGCTCGACAACTCGAATCCCTTTTCAACATAACATGTTTAAAGGAACTGGGCAAAAATTAATAATTTCCTAAGTAAACAGGTCTATACACACACCTCCCACAATTGCAAAGCGACCAAAAACTACATCGGCTGGTTAAGATGTGGTTCTAAAATGAAGTGAAGCGAGTCTTCCCGGTATCTGGGAGTTTGCGTATATATTCCCCTCAAAAACTCTAATTACTAGGTTGCCAGTTTGGAAAATGTGTAATATGTTTCGGTTTTTTTAATTTTTACTTTTATTTTTGAGTATACCTGCCTATAAGCTACTTTACTAAATGCGGATTTATACATTGAGATGAGTTACATATTAACATAACTCTGAAGAAAAGCAGCTGCTCTTCTGTAATATCAAATTTTGGTCGTCCTCGTCGGCCTTCTTGTCGTAAAACAGGAGCTTCGTAGGAACGGTAAGATGAATAGGCGCCAGAACTTATACATAATTGACGCGCTTGATTAATTAAGTCAATTGCTAGTAAAGAAATGTCACCGTTCAGCAGGGCGGCCTCAACGAGGGTCTTCAGTTTCAACCCTACCAAGCCCATATCGGGAATTGTATCATCACCAACTGTTTCTAAGTCAGCGATGATTTGATGTAAAGCCGTCAAAAGTTGCTGCTTCCCTTCCATATACGCAGTGTTAAAGCTTTCAACGAGAAAAGTCAATGTCGGAAAGGCAATCAAGTTTATGCCGATTTTTAAGATCATATTTGCACATGATCCAGACCCCAAACCCCATCTCCACCTCGCGTCATATGACACAAGGGAGAGGGCTTGGTTAATGCCCAATATATAGTTATATGATGCAATTACATCCCCACTGGAAATCGGAAATATCTGAGTTCCATGTGGGATTTCAACCCACAACCCTCACTGATCTAGTCGGATGTTCTAACTACTGCGCTACTGGAGACTATGGTGAGCAATCTTTGACTCGAAATGCAGTACGCAGTCACAAAGTCAAATAACGACTGACAGTCTAGCTCATAACTGCATCACGTAGTCACATTACAGCATATCTAAGACTCCAACTGACCACCTAGATGAGAAAGTGTAACCCAATGGTAAGCCACGGAAGCCAAAGTTAACTTCTGTTAGGATTTCCAGTGTACAGAATACCTTTTTTGACTTTTATTTCACTTTTTTTTCACATCTTTCAACTTCCATGCAAGAACTGTTTGCGGGAGAATATTGTCGTTTTTTTCTTTCTTTCCTCTTTTTTTTTTTTTTTTTGAGGGAAATTTCTGTTCGCGGATAACCAAAACGACCTCAAATATTTCAACCACCAAAAGACAAAAAGATCTGCTTGTAAGGGCAAGAGGTTCTATACATATTTTCACACAGGAAGGGAATCAGTGTGGCCTGTCAATCCTTGGGTTTCTTATCTTACTACCGACATACCAAATTCCGTGAACAGTTGGACCCGTTATCAAATCTTATCCTATACTTTTGTTGCAAACAACTACACCCTTATGTAGCGTTCACAATAAGTGAAGACAGCTGGAAGGTGACATAATCGTAGACAGAAGCTATAGAGAATAGAACGTGTGACGAAACAGTCAAGATCATGTTTAGCTTTAGTTTAGTCAGTGACACCGACCGATTGATCGAACCATTTCGTTGCAAGATCATAATAAGTAAGATCGATTTAGAAAACGTATTAAGAATAAAAACTAACAACAATATCCGACGTTTCGGATTCAGACATGACCCCATTATCAAGGTTAAACTGTAATGGACAATTCGCAATTTAAATATAACGGGCGTTAGGTCAAAACAAAGACTTTTGCATAAATGGAAATTAATGTAAATATCTTAGTGTCAACTATCGTTTAATTTCCATTTATGCAAAAGTCTTTGTTTTGACCTAACGCCCGTTATATTTAAATTGCGAATTGTCCATTACAGTTTAACCTTGATAATGGGGTCATGTCTGACTCCCAAACGTCGGATATTGTTGTTAGTTTTTATTCTTAAGATCATAATACTTTCAAGTAAACCGATAAAACCCAGTGTCTATAGCGAAAAGGCCGATTAATGAAACAAGTCAGACTGTGGAAACCTTGCCACATGAATCATGGCAGACGATGATGCATTTGCGTGTGTAAACATTTCAATCCTAACTACAGTTGATATCTGGAGCTCACGAGCTCCTGTTAATATTAATTTACCAATGCTTCCTTTTGCATTACGACGAAACTCTGTAATGAAGGCAGTAAATCATAGTAACAGAAAATCAGCAGAAGCAAACTTACCGAAATGTACAAAGGGCAGGTGAAATCCCGGTTGTAAACAAGCTGCTTTCGCGACAAATTTTAAGTAGTTGATGTCCGATCTTGACGTCAGACCCCACATGGACTGTTCCATTTCAGACTTGGCTGTTCCATTCGGCATTTGGCTGTTCCATTTCACGTTGGTATTTTTGGCGGCTCGGCGAATTGTTGTATGTCACACAAAAGGTTAAATCGTTTGTGGTCGCCTCAAACCATTTGTTTTTTCTCTACTTCATTTCACATTAGGGAAAACCATTTTTCCTTTGCATAAACCATTTTATAGTGGACAGGGCATTTCAGTTCTTTTCAGACCATTTGTTGTTTCCCTGGGCCATTTGTGATTACGCTAAATCAATCGTCCGTTTGTTAAACCGTTTCAGATTACATTTAATCATTTGCCGATACTGTGAACCACTTGCGTTTTTGTTTCTTTAATTCATTTCACATCAAGGTAGACCATTTGTCCTTTGCATAAACTACCATTTCATGTTAGGTCGATTTATATACATACCATATGAGTAATTTGTTGTTTCGATAAAGCATTTGTAATTACACTGAATCAATTGACCTTTCGTTAAAGCGATTGATATTACATTGAACATCGATGGACTGAACCACGTTAGGTTAAGATAAGCGATTTATTAACATCACACTGGACCGTTTGTTGACACACTATACCAGTTCGTGTTGGGAAGATGAACCGATCTTTATTTCCATAGAACGGTTTCAGTTAGTCTCTTCCGTTTTAACAGTAATGACTAGACAATTTAATATCTTCTTAGTTCGTTTACTTTTTGAGTGAACCATTTGACAAAAGGCAATACGACTACTTGTATTTAGGCTGTATCATTTCTAACTCATTTAGTCTCTTCTGCACTGCGCCAATGAACCAATTGACGTTGCTATATTCCTGTTGACATACTTCGTATTTTTTGGCGGTGACGGCCGCCCATATTTCACCTCTTCCAACCATTCGAATTCTTCTGCAATTGCTTTTGCAACAATCTTACCATTTCCTCGCATGTCAATTTGCACCAGGGGTACAGAAGGATTCTTACTAGGAAGTAAAACTGGGGGAACTTGGCTGTAGGACTCTGGTAATTCAGAAACTGACTTTGTACCAGTGGAAGTGGCCTGGTCAAGAGATACTCTATTCCTGCAAACCCCTGGAACGTGAGCTGTGGGTTGCTGAAAAAGTGATACCCTAGTGCCATGAAACGAGTCATGGGCAGTTGTCGAGCTTGGGTTATGGTCGATGTTATCGACAGCGGATGACGTGAACAACCCCTTACGAAGACTTGGCGGGCACACAACATCATCGTGATGGTACTGACGGCAAATAGAGTTTCCCAGGTCTGTTGAAATGGTCAGCACTCTGTCGTACGATATCGACAATCCCAATTCATATAGCTTCTCTACAAGATCACGGCTGCGGGTTTTAGCATGAAGCGTTAACCAAATGTAGATTGGAAGAGGTGTCTCTCTTGCTTTATTATGGCGTTCTCGTTTACGATCTCCATCCCGACGACGTACAAAGCTATTATATTGCAGCAACTGAGAAATACTAAGTCCTGCCTGGGATTTTGCACAAGAAGAAGCCTGGGTCTGAATGCTTGGTCCATACAGAATCATGTTAACTAAGGCTAGTAGTGATGTTGGTACGGACTTCATCTGGCAGTTGGGGTCGAAAAGACCATTAAATGTGCTTTTCAACTCTAGCATATCTCTCCGGATAATTCTTGCTGATCTGGCCAGGAATGTGGGCTAAAAGGCGCTCTTTTAGTCGCGTGTATGGACACGGGCCTCTGTATCTGCACCCAATTGCTCCACCCGTGAGGTATACATATTAGCCAGATCAACCAATTTGAATACGGTAATTGAATCACTAGATTCACGAGACTCTTCAATATAGGTGATAAGCTCCGCCAGTGCAATGCCTTCAAGCTGAAAATTGATATCAGCGGCCTGGTCTTTGCAAACTGTTTCAGCTCTCTTGTACAGCGAAGTTATACACGAAGAATGATAGCTTGCTTCTATAGCTACCAAATCACCGCCACTCAATTTGGCCAACAGCTTTTGATCTTGAAGAGCAAAGGCACACTTCCGGACACGAGCATCCAATTCAAAAGTGCAAACATTATGCAGCGGATTTTTCAAGGCTCCCGGCCGATCACAAAAAAAGCAGCTCTTCTCTGAGTCATCTGCCTGTGAAGAGGTTGAGGCACTAGATCGGGTATAGTTACTGTTCACCGATTCATCTGGTGTTGGAGCATGTCTTTTTTTGGCTCTGTTAAGCTTAGTCGAGTTGAAGAGCAAATAGAAACTCTTATGCCATCAGGCCCTGTAATGCAAAAACGTACTTTCTATTCCGTCACCTTAAACCTGTCTAGATAAGTTTATTTGAACTGGCATGCATCCCAGTTGGTTAAATAGCTGAATATTTTCTGCAAGGGTCTTGTAACCCGACCCAACATGTGACCTCTTCGAGTCTACAGGGCAGTAAAGTGTCTCGGCCTTACTCCATTGACATACAACACATAGATTCCAGTCAGTCTTTGAACTTGAGGACTTTTCGTTCATCGTTTGGCTGCGAATTTAATTGAATTAATACCAAACAAATGATTCCCCGCCAGTCGGTTTATTCGTCCTACCACTGACATGACCATTTTAATTCATACATCAATTTCCCGTAAAGAAAGAAAATTCATTCAAACATACTCAATCAGACCTAAATATTTTAATTAAAATAGATGAAAGTCGTATTTAAATGAGGTCAAACGCACAATAAAGACTTCAACTTGAATGACTAAACATCTCGGAAAATGATGCTCGAGCTGCCTTGGTCAACCCGCTTTATGGCCTTTGAGGAATTAATATAACTGTATATCTGCTTCATTCTGGATTATTCAGTTCTGTTCAGTAAAGGACACAAAACGTTTTCCGTTTGCTTTCATGCGATATTAAAAAAACATACAAATACTTAATTGGATACGTTTTTCTTTTTTTACTTTCCTACCAACGGTAACAAGTTAAATTAATATAAAAATTGAAAATAAAGAAAGTACTAACAGCTATAAAAGGCTGATTTAGCAACAGAACGGGAACGTCAGTGGCGACGGCACGCGCAGAAAAAACACCAATGAGAATTTAGAATAGAATAGACTCCGCTCTTTTCTTCTCTATTCTAAATTCTCATTGGTAGTTTTGCTGCGCGCGACGTCGCCACTGACGTTCCCGTTCTGTTGCTAAATCAGCCTAATAGCGAAGCTGATGGCCACAACAAAATGGCCGCCCGTGCATGCCAAAACTTAAGGCCATGGAGTACTATGGGTAACTGAACCAGTCTCTCCCGGCCAATTTGATCTGAGCAGAAATGCTCCACTGTTTTGACACCGTGAGCTGAATGGCCGCATTAATTGCAATCTCTTCCAATTCAAGTGATGTACACCTTTTACAGTATCCAAAAAAAGATGGTTCTCATTCAGCAGTTAAAGTAATTTTGCGATTGCATCGTTTCGCTTGGGGATAAGCTTTCAAACTCTTGCGTCATTTTCAGTTCATCAGAGACCACAGCAAATCCATTTCCATTTGCTGGAACGCGTTCTGCCACTGTTTGCCGCGTTCGGACGCGTTCTGAACGCGTTTCCTCGGGTTATGATTGGTTGGTTCGGCTGTTCTTGTTCACAGGTTCATATTAGTTCTCGCCAGTAACCAGCCAGCCAGTTTGACTGGGCAATCAATGACCGGTTGGACGAGATGGTCGAATTTGCTTTGCTGTCATTAGAAGAAAGAGTGAGACTGGTTCGACAGTATTTTGAAGAGCACTTGTTGAAGCCAGCTACGACGGGTTCGCGAACAAGGTGGGTTGCACACCGGTGGCAGCCATAGTCAGTGTTTTTGCTTTGATTAACAGTGCTTCCTTTATTCGGCGATTGTCCTTCTTTTCTTCTTTTGTAAGAGCAGATTCACAGAAAGTGCGGCGTTTACTAATGAGACAAAGCCAATTTATATTAAGCATGCAGTAGCCTCTTGGTTATCGGGAAGTAAGTTAACCGTAGTGATTCTGGTTTCATTTCAGTCGGTTGAAGATTGCAAATTTCGACTTCAACGTGAAGTGTCAGCAAATAGCTACAGCGACCGAAGGACTTTCGGGTCGGGAAATTTCCAAGATAGCAATTGCTTGGCAGGTGGGTTTCTCGGGCTTCCTTGAGACATCCTGCCTTGTTCCCGATGCTGGGACACAGGCATCGATTTGGGCCCGGCGATTCGGTATAAACAGATTTTTGCCAGTTTCCAAGTCCGTAGGGTGGGCCGCCGCTAAAAGAGGGGAATTTGGATGCAGTGAACAAAAAGTCAGGGATTGTTTTTGGCAAACAAAACAACAAATCGTAGTCAAGTATTTTGGGCAGGTGCTGTTCGATCAAAATTCATGTTGGTGACGTCCGTGCTTGAGCACCAGGCACGGGACGGGCATCGGGTCTCAATGGGACTGGACTTCGTGTCCCATGCGAGTAATCAATAAGGTAGAGAAACTATGTTAAGAGTGCCTGCTGGAACGCGAGTTGGTCATTATAAATGAATAAGAAGGGAAGAGAAAGGCAACTTACTAACTCCTTCCAGTTTGGTCTCATGCTGTTTTAATTTTATTTAATTGTTTTCAACACGACTCCTAAAAGTCTTAAGGGTTCACGCTTTGTACGTGTTTCACGGATTCACTGCACGATTTGTACGCACTCATTGCACGCCCTCACAACACGCATTCACTGCAAAAGCTTTTCAATTTTTCCGGCCACTCTTATAGTATGTGGTTCGCAAAGGGTGGCAACGATGAATTTTCCATCCTCCCTGCTAGCTTAACGGTGGTCATACTTTCGCTTTTTATCAACGGAGAGTTCACTTCTAACGTGTAGAAAAAGCTAGGAACCATCGCAAAAGGATTAGAATAATGCGAAATGACCTTTTAAATGGCATGAATACTTTGTCTTGGCCTTACTGTTTTTTGTTGTATTTAGGCAAGTGCGTATGGCTCACCCGATGGTGTACTAACAGAGGAAATGATGGATGCGAGAGTTGAGGAAGCCGTTAGACAACACAAGCAGAAAGTTAAATGGCACAGTAGCGAACAACCGAGCGAGACAAGTAGCACGACACTTAAAAACAGAGAATCTTTAATAAAAAGAACAAAAGATAGTTAATTACATGGACAATGATTTGTCGATTTAGGAATGTGTCAAAAATCTTATAGCTGTGGAACAAATTGAACGTGAAGATCAAAATTACTGCTCTCAAAGGATGGTGTTCCAGTATTAGTCACAAGGTTTCGTCGCTCTTCTTGGAGAAGCTTCTGGCCAAGAAGAACTAGGGCGCTTATTTGTATAGGAAAATCATTTTTTGCGGTGGTAAAGCACGTGGTACGATTAGCCTCAACAGGAATTTTCCCAAAAAAGATAATACCTCCGAGGCATCCTTTTTTTTTCTCCTTTTTACGACTTGTAGCAGCTATCGCCGGTAACGTAGAATGTGATAGGCCATTTCTAAGTTCATGTCTGCTTCCTCTTCAAAGCAAGTCTAAGAGCAAAGTTTTTCTTATGAAAATTAGTCCTACTTTACATATGAATGAAAACTAATTTTCATGAGAAAAACCTTGCACTTAGCCTCGTTTTGAAGAGGAGGCTGACATGAACTCGGAAATGGTCTGTTGGCTCGATACCGAAGCCAAAATCAAAAATCTAAACAATTAAAACAGTGACCTATACTTACATAGAAGCTGCTTACAATACCAAACAACAGCATGTTACGAGATCTGCTACATTACTGCTTTTTACCAATGAAAACGATCCAATTTTTTATGGACCTTTAATTCATGTTACTAAAACAAGGCCCCACCGCGAGAATCATGGTTTATGTGTCTTCCCACCAGAGCAACTGGTTGAATAGCCTCCCACGCTCACGTTATTAGGGATTCGTCGGGCGTTCTTCCCCCACTCTGCGGAAATGAATATCCACTTCCGTTCGTGGATTACCGACCAACCAGAGGCCGTTTTTTGTATGGCATTCTTTTGCAGCATGTGATTGGCTATGCACAACACAATTAGTTAATGCTGATTGGTTTCTTTAAATAGTGGGCAAACAGTCGTTGAACGGAAGTGGTTTTTTGTTTCAGCAGACGTTAGTGGGTGAAGAA